>NW_019394410.1:0-134356 GCF_000612105.2 Orussus abietinus | reverse complement strand
CGGGACTCTACGGGCACACTACGGGACTCTATGGGACTCTACGGGACTCTACGGGACTCTCCGGTACTCTGCGGCACTCTGCGGCAACTTTCCGGCAACTCTCCGGCAACTCTCCGGCAACTCTCCGGCACTGTCCGGCACTGTCCGGCACTCTACTGCACTTAACAACACGCAACGACACTGTACGGCCTTTGATAATGCTCGAAAACGCTCGAAGAATGCTCGATAATGCTCGAAAAAGTTCTAAAAACGCGTGAAAACACTCGAAAAACGTTCGATAACGCTAGTAGGGAAATGTAAAAATCATACGCGAAGTGACTCGGCTTATATCCGCAGTTAGGTAAGCCTCGGGAGGATTTTTCGCAGTATTCGACTCTCACGCATACTCGTCGAGTGTAGCGCCGAACGCACATATATTCAACGTCTCGACCCGTAGCTTGGCGCTTGGCTGGTTGGGAGGCGCGAAGATTTCTAGGAGCGATCGCACTCACGCAGATTCGTTGCATGAGAGTTCCGTACGCGACACCGATGCGTGCCCCAAAGGTCCGCATCACGTCGACTTCGAGGCAACAATGTACTTAATAGTAGTAGATAAGTAGATAAAGTCAAATGGAGCGTCACGAGTGTTCTTCCCTTACCATCAAAAGCGAGCAGTGTCGGTAAGCGTAGATAAGCCACCACCGTCAACTGCCACATGGTATTACCATCACGAGTACGTGAGCCGCAAACGGCGACTGGTAGATGGTACCGCCATCGCGAGTGCGCGAGCTCGTATCAGAAATTCGTTGCGCCGCCCTTGGGGGCAAAAAACGATGAAAGCTAACGTACGAAACCAGAGGGCAGCACAAGATGCGATCGCACGATCCTGCCCGTGAGCAATCTCCCAACTCATCTCTGTTATAAACATCCATCTTGTCCATTTGTTTCATCCCATAATTTACTTTTTGGTCTTCCACCTTTGTACATTTTCATGAGCTGAAATCACTTTGTTGAAATCCAGGAGATTCAGATGTGGATGCAATGCTCCACCAGTACTTAATTCCTCGATCGAGGTATCTAAAATAATGCACAATGTAGAAATAGACTGTCCATACACCAACTTGACAAAAAGGAAGAAATTAAGTTGACGTCGATAAAACCAAAAAAAAAAAAGAAACAGGTAGATGCATACTTTCAATACTGGGACGGTACGGTTACTAAGAGAAAAAATGTTGAGGCTAGCCATCGCAACACCATGTGCAACAAACTTATCTAATTATATATATATGCACATATATATATATACTTCTTCACAGCATCATCGGCAATACAGATCTTACAATAAAGCAAAGCAAAGTTTATGTAAACATCATTAATATATTAAAGTATTAAGTAATAACTCGAAGGTATCTTCAGGGACAGGCGGGAGGAAATTCTTGGTCAATATCAACTGTATTTATAATATAAAAAAATTGGAAATGTCTTTTAGGAGGTCTTGTCCGAAACTGCAGTCAGGACTCCATGCTACGTTTCGGACAAAATCTTTTTTTTTTTTTCACGCTCGCTTATCCACTAGTATAAATCTAACCTCAATTCCTTACGAATCGCACGATGCAGAGAGATATCTGTTCGTCGGGCGTGCCCGACAGTAAGCGAGTCGCATAATGTTACATTTTGTGCCACGTCGTAGCCGTTTGATTTTCCTCGACAGTGTCTATTTCTAATAGCGCACCGTTTTTTCATAACGCAGCCCGATGCGGATGCGAGATCTTCGCGAGGAGGCCGAGGAAAGACTGGCGACAAAGGAGCTTGACCAATATTTACACAACAAATCCCCTGACCCTATGAAACTTTTCCAGCCTCCTCGGAGGGACTCGCGCGGTTTTGGCAACAAAAGCCAGTCCTCTTGCGGTATTTTGAATTTCCAAAGCAAGCGAATCACGCGGTAATTGCGGCGGTCATAAATACACGGTACTCGAGACACGGGAATACACGTCGCAGCAGAGACGGCGAGAAAAAACAGAGAGTTAAGCGGCGCTATTAAATAACCAAATCTATATCGACACGCGTGTGGTAAATTAAGGGACTCGGCACGAATGAATAACCTCTTTAAGCGAGGAAAAAAATGGGAGATACGTTGAGTAAAATAAACGAGTACTTTTTTTTCGTAGCCTAGAATTATGCCTGTTAATTGTTACATATGCGCTCTTGGGACGACAATCGTCGGCATTAACCCGGTTAAGGTTAGGATTAATATATCGTGAACGTTCAACAAGACAGATCGCACCGTACGGAGCGCGGCTCCTGTTAATCCGCAGTTAAGTCTGTCGTTTAATAGTTTTTATAGAATATTTTTATATGCCCCAAACCGGAGCCGCGCCGGTGCGGATGTCGACTCGCTACCTTCCTCCTTTTCCTTCATTTTTTTTTTCCCGTAAAGTATATCAACACTTCTTGACAGACTGGCAAAGAAATATTACTTCCCGTTGTCAATATTTTTAAACGAGTCTTTTATGCCACTCAGAGGCTAACAGGCGTTGCAAGACATGTAACTGCATAGAGGTTATGCAAATGTCGCACGCATTATGCATGAGAATTACTTTACAGGAACACGTCACATGCGTTTCTCTATTCCGAGATTCCCCTAACTTCCCTTTCTGCCTTGCGTAATAAATAATACACGGGTTTTAAGCTCGTGCTCTCGAACGTCTGGTGAAAGCCCCTCGTTCTGGAATTTGAAGCTCGGCTCTAAACATCCAAGGGGACTTTTCACTTCAGTTCACTACTCTCCCATCGAATATGGGAGTAATTAGGACTTTTCTTCTTTTTTATCTCTCGATATTACGAATGTACGCCGGATTAACTTCTCCAACGCATCTTCGTTGGCCTATCTGCTGCCCTAATCAACTTTCATCTCCTGAATAATTTAAAAAACAAATAAAAGGAATGCAAACGAGATAGACTACAGGGAAGATCCCATCGTTGAAATGTCTAAAGAAACGGTTCCTATCTTGGCGTTTTTGCTACTTATTCTTCTTAAATTTCATAGATTTTTGTTTTTCGCATCGAATGGTCTTTGCAAGTATCGGAGCATCTTGATTGAGATTTTCCTTTTTTCTTTGTGTTTCCTGGTGTTTTTTTTCTTCGGACGATTGCTCCTGTGTTTTACATTTACAAGCGGAATGGAGCTCTCTGGTCTATCGGCGTGGGTTTTCCTTTTCTGGAAACTGGCGTCGTAGAGACAGACGTGTCCGAAGCTCCTGAAGGCTTCCTCGATAATTTCGTGCTCGGAGGCAGAGGTGTGGATGTCCCACTGGATGGTGTTGCTTTCCTGGGTTGCAAGAAATAGACAAATAAATAGAAATAGATATATCAAGGATACATAATTCTAGAGCAAACAAAAATGAAGGAAGTAAGGGAAACCTGTTGTGCAATAGAGAAAAAATTCACAAAGTTGATTGATAAGCTGAGAAATTCTTCCACTGATGGAAAGTGAATAATTTGACCAGAATTTTTTAAGTTATTGGTCATTGCCAAATTTGAATCTGAGTTTTAATTAATTTTCATTTCGGAAGGAATTTTTTGTTTCTTGTTAAGAGGAGATTTGGATGTCATTGAGGAAAACGTGGAATGGCTTAAAGGAGTTAATAGGTTATGAAATGCATTTTAATCGAAGCGAGTTTAAAAGAAAACGAATTATAAAACGCATTTCACAACCTATTAACTCTGTTGAATGGTATGACATGGGAATCATGAACACTTTTTACCTGGCTGCTTGCTTTACAGCCGATGGGATGTTAGTTGCTGAACTTGTACGGACCGAGCTGCTCCTACCGTTACGGAAAGACGATGTTAGACATAACCTCGAAGGAAATAAGCTCCAAGCGGTGACAATTTCTCAAAATGATCAAAGCTTTGTTAGAAGTTCACTTAAACTAACCTTAAATTCTGAATGTTTACAGATTCAAACAGAACACAGAAGGGATGAATAAGTTAAAAAGAAGAGTTGCAGGCGAAGAAGCATGCGAATTCTCATACAGGACAAAGAAGAGACACAGGAAAAATAAACGAAAATGGTCCATGCAATTCTTTCCGAAGCACAAAAAATGTATACGTTTGCTTGGCAATACTCCTGCAAATCTCGGTGCATGGGTTTGAAAGAAGTAACATCAAAGTTCCAGGAGAATTATTTCTAATGAAATACTTAATGATCGGTTGTAGCATCAGTAAAAAAAAAAGGGGGGGAGCGGTTGTAGGAGAGAACCAATAAAAACAAAGGATGAACTCGAGCTGAAAGAAAACCGCACACTCAGGTAGCCACAAGTCCGGAGAGAAAATCAAACCACGTCACTCGTAGTATACACAAGACAAGAAAATTGGGTACACAATTGGACATAGAATCGGGGAGCCAGGCATACCCAGTAGAATCGGTAGAAATCGTAGAATGGTTGCTTTGTGTCGAATGAGTCGAAAAATTGCTGGTTGTTGACTGCGGGGACTTAATGTCCGCTCCAACGTATACAGGAATCCTAGAGCGACTAAACCATTAACCATGAAAAAGTCAGTATCGTGCTACTTGGTAAGAATTCATTTTTCTTACAAGAATTAGCTACTTAGGATGAATTTTAATCTGGACACAAAGGAGTTCTCAAATCCGGACGGTCATCGATAGAGCGTATGTTAACTAAGAGAATTAATAATGCAATGAAAGAATAAGTGTGTCTTTAGCATTTCTTCTAACATATTGCTAGAAATAACTTAAGCAAATTATGTAAATACAAAGAGCAATTCCACCAAGACTGCATTCTTTGTTTAAGCAGAGCTAACAGGTGAGATTATTATTTATGATGAGCATGACTGTAAAATTATGAAGTAGTCGTAATTTAATGTTTTGCTTTGTAGGTTAAGAAAAAATTATATTACACGATCCATGTATAAGGAGAAGTATTAATTTTCAAATTTGTTTCCTTCTCTTTGAAGAATTTCGCAGCAGTGATAAGCACGGAAGTTAACGATACCGCCACCAATATTAGCAATGAACCATATAAAATATATCGAATGTCAAGGAGCGAATCTAATTGAGCTGCAAGATGGACGTGTCTAAAAATCATGTGTTATCGAATTAATAAGTGTTAATAATGCTTTACCTAATCGGTGTTCCGACACCAGAGAGGGTTGGTATACTCGAAGCTCGATGGATCGAGCTCAACCTAAAAAAATGTTGTTACATCCAGATTTAATAAACTGATAATTTCTTTGAACGAGTGAAATATCAATCCTCGTTTAGTTTCGTCTTCATTGGTGGATGCAATTAATCGGAAACGTTCAACTGAATATTTTTGAAGGCACGTAAACAAAATGTCGCTCAACCCAAGAGAAATAAAAAAAAAAAAAGAAGAAATAAGATACAAGGTAAACAAAATGCAACTTATGCAATAAATACGGTGTCAATGACCATCCTGAAAGGGCGATTAATCTCGGTAGAATGTTAATATGTCATCTACGCAATACTAGTTCAGTGTACGACTCAATCCTTAGTACAAGTTAGACCGTTATAAATCTCAATAACTATTAATAATGCAGTATGCATGTTAGTGACTTGCCTAGAAAGGTACTCTCTTCGAAAAGAGATTAACTTCTGCGCGTAAACTGATTATTCATTGTTATGACTTTTTGTAGTGATGACAAACCTGGAAGGAGCTCCACTCGCAGGACTGACGAGACCTGTTGGAGTTCGTGGACGAGAACTGGAGCCGTTTACAGGAGCTCCCAATCTTCTGCCAGAAACGCTGTTATGTCGACTGGATGTCGGTGTATTACCAGACGTGCCTACAGTTCTGCGAGGAATACGGCTAGGTGTTCCCGATTCATCTGCATAAATAAACAAAAATGATATAATCACTAACAATAATTTAAAAAACATTAAACGTAGGATTTCCGTTGCGCAGTGAATGAGTGCAATTTATAATGCATCGGAGTCACTTTTCAAGGTACCGATACATAAATACTTATTTACGTAGCTTTCAAAGCTTTTTTCCTCATGTATCATTAATTCTAATTTACTGATCTCTGAATTTAGTGTGGGAAGAATAACATTCTTCAAGGCATCGGAGCCACAGGTTCCGAGGCATTAATTCGTAAGTATTTATTCATGGACATCGGTGGGTGATTCCAAGTTCCATTCATCGTTGCCTATTTTTGTAATGTTTTAGTGTCCTGATCTTCATAATTTTTACTGACCAGTGCTGTCCAGGGACTGAGTGGATCCATATCGACTAGCTGGCTTGCTGCCTTGTCTGGATGCTGGTCTGCTGCTCGGTCTGCTGGTTGGCCTTGAAGCCGGCCTTGAAGCTGGTCTGCTGGATGGTCGACTGCCTCCTAAAAACCCGAAGAGGTCCACATTTTGAATAGTCAAGTCGAGGTCTGGACACAGAAATGCAGGAAGTAATTATACGTACCTGGAGTAAGCGTACTTCTATACGGTGTACTGGTTTTCCTTGACGACAAGCGGAAGGAACTCTCGTTGTCGCTAAGGCTGTCTGGAGTTCCAGCACTCAAAGAAGATCTTGAAGCTCTGGATTGACCCATCGGCACGCTGCGAGCACTTCGTTCCCTCACCTGTACGTTTCCAAATCAGACACGTCGGTGAGAGGCGGCACTTAATCATTAATCAGCAATATGAAGTATCACGGAAATCCATCGAATAATGTCGTCAGGATGCAAGAACCACGTCATCGGATATATCAGCATCATTGCTTCAGACAATTACAGTGAACATAATTAACCAGCAATTTCAAAGTACTTCTTGCAAATGCCTGGAATTTATACGTAAAAAATTTCACCGTGCTTGTAATCATTTCTTCGAGGCGTTACGATTAGATAATGCCGTTCGCGAATGCTTCTAAAGGTATTTGGCGCGAAACTCTACCGAGTTTCCTGATAGCTCAATTTCTGACTGGACGTGGACTAGTTCGGACGACAAAATTTGTAACAGTTTGTAAACATTTCTAAAAAGGTGTGTACGTACCTACGGCTCCTACCAATACCGATACGAAAAACACTCAATTTTAGTTATGGTAAAATGGGAGAAAAAATAATTAACTAAGTGGAATAATAAGTGAAGAGGTGTGGGAAGGACGGTCTTAAACTTTAAAGTTCTATCCTGCTTGTTGCTGGTACTCAGTTTTCTGATTTTCGGCGCGAAATATTCTGTAAGTTAATACTTCTTGGTCGGAATTTTGCAGATTTTTCAATTACAGTTCTACTGGTATTGAATTTAAATAAGAGTGTGGAGAAGACACGAGGGGGTTAAAGCGGGTCGACTATGGGATTTTACCATAATTAAAACTGAGCCATTCACAAATTGCATGCAAACTTACCATAAGTAGTTGGGAGAGGTATAGTAGCTTATGGTGATTCGAAGTGTCGCCGATCAACGCCACTATGCACGCATCAATACAGTACATCATTATGCATCGTCAATGATCTACATCTACAGAAGATTTCGTTCGAAAGAAAAAAAAAAAAAACTCCAAAATGACTCGTCTCGGTTAGGCTGGCTCCGTAAAGAGATCCCTGTTAATTTCTCTCGCGAAATTTCAATCATAAATACCGAAGGCCAAACCGACTCGACCCTCAAATCTGAATTAAACACTTTTTGGCAGACTTCATTGAGGCAAACAAATGACAAAACCGAACGCAAAGTAAGGAAACGATACATAAAAACAACGAAAGTCTAAGAAATAAAACCAAACATAATGTATGATGCGTGACGAGTGCGCAGACTACTCCAAGCCATCGGACAAGGTTTTCGAGTAAAAGGACATTCTTGAAAAATTAAACGAAAATAGGAAAATCTACTAAAGCTATTCTTCGCACGACAGACACTCCAACGAAGCGCACTACAAGGACACGTATCATCTTAAGGGCACTCTTCTAATCAGATCACACATTTCACGAAAATCGGAAAAGAAATCACACGTACAGTTTCCAAAAGCGACCGACAATTTGCGCGGTTGAATTTCCCGAAATCTAGCGAACCGATTATTTTTTTATACACTTTCTTTTAATCTAAGAAGCTCGACCTGCGTCGATTAATGCACCTTTACCGTGGCAATTTTTAACTCAGCCATTTGTTAATGAATATTCTTTATAAAATTGTAAAATTGCAAAATCCAACCGTGCGAAATTCGTCTCGCGAGGGGAAGGGTCACATGCCGAATTCCCAGGCACAAATGATAAGACAAGGAGAACGTAAACTAAGGGAGAAAAGAAAGGGGAGAGAAACACCGTCACACTTGAAAACGACTACCCGAGTGCCTCGGATATTATCAATTGAAAATTCGTTATTTACCCAGTGATAAGAGGGTGCGTGCATGTGGAGAGGATACGAGCACGGGAGGTCCTCCTTTTGCCTCAAACTCTCAAAAATCGGCATCAGCTGGCTCATAAACTCCTCCGCTACACCACAAATCAGAGGTTTAGGAAAAATTTCGCTTGTCTTTCCGTTCGGGAAGCCCAAATGAAGCGGTCGATTAAAGGTCGCCACGTCAATTATTCCCTCGCATCGATCGATGATCAATGACCACCGCGATGGAAATATTTAAATATCAGAGACACGACCAATCGAGAGCGTATTAATTCCGTAAAACCACCGCCACAATTTCTAATTTAATATTAGCCTATAGTTGAAATGAAAAGAAAAAAAAAAAATTAATCGGACCAAACGAAGTCTGTCGAAAGACTCTCCCCCAAAAAAAAGGAAAATAAAAATAAAATAGGCAATGTGAATTTACAGGCGTAATTTTGGGATTGCGTCACATCTCCTTTTCGCTTTTAAGAAAATTCGCCAATGGGATTTTTCCGCTCTAGTAAATTATTCTTTCTTTTCTCGGCAGGCTTCATCTTTCGGAGGGAGTAAAGAGACGTTTTAAGATTTTCGGATTTTTGGGGAGATTTTGCGATGCACCGATGCAGATATAAATCTCGCCTCTGAGGTCTTCCTTTATTATTTTTTTTTTTTTTCCTAGGGGCGGGAAATCACGTTCCTTGAGACTGGACGATCGAATCGGTCAAATCGAAGAGATCAATTAAATATGGACGGTCTTCGATCGATCGATCTCAGGGACACCCTCGAGCCCAGGAAATGGGATTCCCGTCGGCGCAGAGATGCATCGACATCGGTGCATTCCTAGTGCATGTGAATCTGAAATCGGAGCTACTGTAAAAACGGAATCTCCTTGAACGTCGCATCTCCTGAGGTGTACAGCCGGCATTCTTCGGGACCGATATCAACGATCCCACCACCAAAACTCAAGATATCCTTCGCAAACGTCTAAACTCTACAGAGGATGACGACAAAATATATACAAAAAAAAAAGAGAAAAAGAAACAGCGATAACCATCAATGAAAAAAAAAAAGAGAGAGAGGTCAACTACGAGTCAACTCTACGACACATGCACGTACTCTATGTACTCTAAGTACTCGAGGGTACTTACCAGGACGAGAAGCACGCCACCGATTTCTTGATGACGTCAAAGACACACAGAACGAGACTACACTCGACAAATGCAACCATGTTCCATTTTGTGAGAAGAGTCAGTTTAATTAAACATAAAAGAAATACCCGTTTAATTTTAGAGACTCATTGAGTGGGCATTAATTCATGTTTTTGCAGGAAAATACCGGGAAAATTCAAGTATACTGATCTTCTCACGGTAGAACTCGAGAGAAAAAAACCAAGATGGCCGCCGCGTCTTTCGCGGCGCCAGTTAAGCAGGATTACCTTCGTCGTTATTAAACGACGAATGTAATCTAGAGCGGAAGGAAGCGGCCTAAAGTACACGGAAACTGAAGTATAAACTATTTTCGTACGACCTTGTCCTCGTGCGAGTAGGTTCTTTGGTACCTTTTCAGGGCCAGGGACTTACCTGAAGAAGAAGAGTCGCTCCAAGGTCGTAGACGAGCAGAACAAGAGCGAGAAATGCCTTTGTGAGAAGAAGCGGCGATTTTCGCGGATGCAAAAAAGAAATGGAAGATGTTACGGAAATCCGACGTAACGCCCGAAGATTTACACTTTCCCGGATAACGGCTGATAAGGCTCGAATCACTTTACAGGTGCGGCATAAATTCATGAGGGTTTTTAAATTGCAAACAAAAAAAAAAACCGCACGTATTTATGCCTTGGCCCAATAATTTTGTCTAGAAGATGCGGCATAAATTCATGAGGGTTTTTAAATTGCAAACAAAAAAAAAAACCGCACGTATTTATGCTTTAACTCGATAATTGATTCTTATGGAGGGGTGTATAATCGGAGTTTAAATTGAGTCTTCTCTTTTTTCTTTTACTTTTAGACGCCGTCTTCTCACCTAGGCAGGAAAAGTGTCCTGCGATGAAACCTCGGACTCGAGATAGAGGAATCGATGTCGAGTCCGCGGTTTCCTGGTGTGCAGGAAAGAGAAGCAGGATTACCTTCGTGATGGGGCCAGCGGAGGACATTGTCGAACGTTGCAGAGTCGAGGTCGGGCTCGGTTTGGATCTGAACGCTGTCATAGTTTGGCTGACACCATCGGCCAGAATGAATTGTTCCCGCAGCTCGATATTCGTTCTTCCCTTGGCTACAGTGTGTTGCGTGCACGCAGTTAGTGGGAAGGCGTTTAAAGGAGATGCCAGGGATGAAGGGAGGTGCCGATAATTTTTTACAGATAAAACGGAGGAGAGGAAGCAACGACAACGATTTACGGGAGTTACGTGGAGGATATTTAAATCATGAGGCGACGAAAGAAAGAAGTGATAACCGAGGTGTGTGAATGAAAGAAAGAAAAAAAAAAAATGAAGAAATTTGTCCAGTGTTTCGAAAGGAGGAGAAGGACGATCAAAGGGGGGTAAGAAGAAATAAGGAATAATAGTTAATGATTTTCCAATGTTCGCAGAGGTGATGAGGAATTTCGGCATGGTGGGAAGGGGAATAAATCATTTCAAGTCAAGGGTGATGAATTAATATGGAGAAAAAGTGTATGGAGTCGCGAAGTGGAACGGGGGGCGGATAAGAACGGGTTCGTGGGTGGGTGTAACGCGCGCGTGTGTGTGTGGTGGAAAGTAAACAAAGAAAAAGAAATCCATGGCTTTAGAATGGACCAAAGAAAAAAAATCGGCGACATACTTTTAAAATGAATCAAATTGGGAGATTTTTGGGACTACTACAGGGTCGATGCTTCCTGCAGACTCCGAGGAGGGAAGACGACTCGCGATGTCAAGAGCAATTATCATCTGGTTAAAAGACGCTATAAATGTATTTCTTTTTTTTTTCTTTTATCGCGTCTCGGAATCCGCGATCGGCGCCGACTCTGTGGGCAGGTTCTAGTATTCTACATCAACCTCGTTTGTAACATGAAACGAACCTATTTTCTTTACTTTTTACCGAGGTATAGGAAAGCGCTCGTTTTCTAGGACCGATCAGACTGGTTTCATGCTCCAAACGGACAACGAAAGACGCTTATAGAACTGTCACAAGTAACGCCAACACCATGCTGAAAAACTGACCGAGGTATAACACAATTACGCTAAGGTGGAACACAAAATCGCTCGGAAGAAACCATACCCTTCGATGAACCGGATCCGCTCGTATCGTTATAAACGTTACGTATGTACTTCTATGCAAAGAACTCTAAACTGTCAACTCTCTCGAATCAGCTGATCGAGCAGAATCGACCGCCTCTGTACCGCAAAGGACTACCAACGATAAAGAACAGCCGATCGCGAGCCTCGTCCAAAAACCGCCGACCAGCCCGAGTTGTCGAAACATTCCGCCTGTCAACTCTCCGTTAATGATTAATGCAAACAGTCAATCCAGTCAATTAATCGTCCGCGGTTTTCGAGTTCCCAGAACGAGTAGCCCCTTGTGTTAATGGTGTGGCGTTAAGTGCGGCCAAAATCCACTCTGTTATCGGACCGCAGACTAGTCAATTGTCGTTAACATTTAAGCACAGTTTTATGGTATGTCTAGGGTAAGGAACCGATTTTAACATCCTTATCAATAAACATGAGAAAAAGGAAGATGACAATGCAGAGCCGAGGTCCGACAACGGATGAGATCCTGGCCAAGTGTCCGTGTAAATGGTTAAACGTTACGAAGGATGTGAATGCGAGTGAAGCGAGTCGCGTGCGACAATCGGAGGGAATGTCCTTCTCGAAGGATATTGCATTGTCGATTAAGAATCCCAGATTGTAAGTCGCAATCGCTCAATATGATATGCGGCGTGACAGCGGTGTTCGTATCTACAGCTCGTGGCATAAGTGCGGCGTCGAGAGAACATCGTAAATGGATGTTTTCGCGGTGATCGCGGATAGATAAAAAATATTAACGAAAACCCCGATGAAGATATAAGCCTTCCTTCGCGCGAGAACAATGGCCACGTGGATAAAACGTGCGTGTAAGTCTCACCGAGAGGACACCAACCCTCGTGCTGCTCCGGCTTGTTGGGATCCGGTATCGGCATTAGAAAGACTTGAAAGAATTAATTGTAAAGAAACGAAGATAACGAGAAATGGAGCGTGTCCAGGACGGGAGGCGCATGCACGTATACGTGACTCGGTGGACAACGAAATAACCGGGATTAAACGAAAGATACATTGATAAGACGTCGGGGTAATATTGATAAGGGTGTGTCCGGGGTCGGGAGGGGTGGAGTGAGAGAAAGCAATAAAGTCGATGTTAGTACAGGGTCGATTAATCACGTATTAACTACCAACTATTGTCTTTACGGCGAGGCCGTTACGGAGGAAAGCGTCGATGATGAATTCTTTGGGATAATTGGAGATATTGATAAGATTGATAAGACGCTATCGCGAGGAAAAGGAAAATAATGATTTCCTCCGGAACGGCCCCTCCACTCCTCTCCTAGCAATCGTCGAGAAAACCAAGGAATACCAAACCAATTTCTAAATACCCACTACCAGGTTATATTATTGCAAAACTAAGCGAAGCAAAGCGAGCACACACTTTCTCGAACCCCTCCATTTACACCGAGGTCCATCCACGTTATCGTAAGAGGCGACATTTTGGCTTTGCGATTAATGAACGTTACTTCTGTTACCTCAGGAGCTGAGATCATTCACACAAGTGCGCGTTATCGGGTTATACAAAGTTAGGGCCAGACTTTCCCCCAAGGAATCGTCAAGGACTATCGATATTTCCGCACTCGTTAAAGAGGGTTTCCGGTGACGTCGACAATGGGGTCTTGGATAACGCCGATTAATTCCTACAGCTAGGTCAGCGGAGCAAATGAATGCCGATGGACGTGAGAAAAATTGTTAAACACAACGGGAACGTATATATATATATATATAAATATGTATAAAACATAAGGGGAACGATCAAACTAGTCGTTAACGCAAACAAAATCAACTACCCTAGGTAAATGGAAACTCAGTCGAACGCATACAATTAAAGGTGAAGCTGCCTCGTACGGGGAGGTAGTATTTCGTTATGGCCAGATTAATTATCTCTTGGCGGTTAGCCACGTCGTATTAGTACTTAGTAATTAGTTGGGCTGCGAAATTAGTCACGTTAATTCCGGACGAGAGAAAACGGTCGCGGGTCTCGCAACTTCAAGTACTATGAAATTTAACACAGATACCCTTAAGGTGACATGAAAGGGTCATCTCTGTGTGTATAAACTCGTAGAAATGTTTATAAAACTTTTTCCAAACGTGATTATGTTAACCCTAAGAAAGAACGTGGTACTTATGAAATATCATTTTTAATAAACATTTTTTTTTGTCATTCATCCCAGACTAAGACCAAAAATACATTTTCTTTGTACGGATTTTCATGAGCACCCCGTTCTTCTCCTTAGGGACTTCGTAATCAAGTTTGGAATGATTCGGTGCGCCCAGTTTGGAGAAAAGTTTGATAAATATTTCTTTCGTGATATATGTAGAATGACCCTTTCCTTATCATCTTAATTTGCAGGAACGAGACGAGCCACGAATTAGCGCCCCCTGATCGGACGGATCGGCTGGACTCGGCCGAAATCCCGCGAGAACGATTTGCATTTATCACTCCTTCTCCTATTATCGGGTAAGTGTTTTGTGAATCTTGAGAGATACTCACCGCGACAGGGGTCGTTTTTCAGCAGGAACTCGTCGAGTGCCACCCAACCACCGCCGACACGCACCATGACGGTGGATCGTAAAATTCGCACCAGACGCAGCTTTTGGCTGTCTCCAAACTGAAAAGAGATGGTCAAGGAAATAAGCTCGAACTCGCCCATCTTTGGCAGTCTAAAGTTTCGGAAACTCACCCGATACTTCCCTTCGCCGACCTGGAACACTCGGAATTTCTGTCTACAGGTGCACAACATGACAAGTCGCTTAACTTCGTCGTGAATCTTATCGGTGTCGTTGTAGGTTCGTCGTTCCTCCCAGTCGGGTCTGAGAGCTGCTATGAACTCTTTCCAGTCGATCAGACCTTCGCCCTGGCGGTCAAACAAGTCGGCTACGGCTCCCATTTCCAGCCTGGACGTCTCGAATTCTGTGTTATGAAAACAAATGACGATTTTTAAGGTACATCGGAACATCCCATGCTTACCAGTGTTAATATAATAAATCTGGACCGCGCTGATAAGGAAAGGAAAGCGTTATCATAATTTGAAACCGAAGTCGGAACCGATAATGTTCCCTTCTGGTCCTTTTCGGCTCCGCTTCTGTTATCATTTATATATGAAATTAATTAGTTATTATGTATATTCGAAATTAATCATCAGTCGAGAGCGTACTCGTGTTCATGATCCCTTGAATGAAGTCTTCCCTCGGGATCAGTCCGTCGTTGTTCTTGTCCATCTTCCTGAAGAGGTCCGTCAGCCTGGATTTCTTGTGGTTCATGAACTTGAGGAACTGAAACCAGAGTTTGCGGTGAATTTCCCGATGTTATGGAAACTTATTAAAATATTTAATAATGAACAAACTTACCCGTTTGCGCCAGTCTTCCCAGCTGAAGTTGGCAACGCGGTCCAGCTCTTGGATGTAGTTGTATTTATCCTGAAGACGACGCTGACGTTCCCAGGCGAGGAACCAAACGTGTCGCCAGCGATCCCAAAGCAGTCTTACTCGTGGACTTCGGAATTCCGGTTCGGCTCCTTTGCTGCTCGTTTGCGGAAAGATTTGCATTATTGTTACTTCAAGGTTTCCTTTCTTTCAGTTGCAAGCTAAATCTCTGCGTGGCCCGAGGACCTTATTTCGGAACTAAAGCGAAGAAGATACTCGGCGCAGTTCATTTTTATCGCCTTAATTGGGGAGTTGCGACTACGGATGTTAATTATCGGGGACACGGGTGATAATAGTGGAACAAAAATCGGATACACGAACCTTCCTTTAGGTGGGAATCGTGGTCCAATGTGGGGCAATGTTGGATCTGGCGTTCTCTCACGACCTGGACTGGCTCGGCTAAACAAGAACATGCGTCAACGTCACTCAAAACACTCTCTACTCGGTTCTGTATTCTTCATAGTAGGGCTGGAGACTCGAAATTGTGTTACAAAACTGTGTTAAGAAATCTTTCAATTTGGTACTTGGTGATAAATTGGAAAATCGGGTAAACATGGTAAAGTAATGGAGATTCCCGTGCCTCGAAAAGTACGTCGCATGCCATGAAACAACATAAAATTTGTACCAAGGTAAATTTGTAATATACTAGCAAACGGTAATGTTGCAACTCCTGCTTCTTTTTTTTTTTTTTCGTTCAGGACAAATCACAGGTGTACAGAAGCGACGTGTGTGAGTTTTGTGTAGCATCACGAAAGCTGGGGTGAAGAGGAAGATGAAGGGCTTGCATGTACCTTCCATGTCTCGACGGCTGGGAAAGGTCTCGGCTGCCCTTGAAGCTAAACACCGACAAAGCAACACACAGGGTTCTTAATTAAAGCCTTCACTCCTCACTTAAGCATTAACAATTAAGCTCCTCTCTATATAACGTCAAGTTTGTAAGATATTAATATGAAATCAACTCTCAAGTACGGGTAAGACAAAATGTAGGACTATTTTTCACAGGTGAGAGGCACTTCGTTCATGAGAGTTATTTATAATTTTTCATAGAGTGAAACCGTATGTTTGTTTAATTATTCAGGATAATTTATGCTGAGCGATGACGCACCTTTGCTTGCGTAGCGGCTGATGATCGTGATCATAGTCCTGAGATTGATCCTTACTGCTGGCGGTGGCGCAAAACACACAACATGCGAAGACAAATATTTATTTAACGATTCAACATCGCAAGCCACGGGTGACACGTTAAACAATACACGACTCGACTGGGTAATGAGTAAAAAATTGGGTATCCGATTAAATCCGAACAAAACATGCCAGACCACTCGAGGTACATAACAGTTTCCTTAGAAACATAAAATGAACAATTTCATCAGGGTGCAAATTTTATATCTATTAATTTAACTTTAATTATTAATGATAACAAGTGAACGAGAATACCCCATTGTTGGCAAGGCTTGTTAAGACGTACTCCAGTCGATAACATGATGCTAACAGAGAGACGACGGGAACAAATAATGCAAAGACGTGAACACAAAATGCAAAGAACTGTGCAAAAAAAAAATGTACGTACGTCGTCGTGGGCGTCTTCGGCTTCGAGATTTTACGGCCGTCCTTGATAGGCTTGATCTGTCTAGCTTTGCACACCCTATCGACTTCGTTCTGTCGACGACTAGTATTCTCCATGAATTCCCTGTGGTCAGAGATCAGCATCTCCAAGGTTGGCCTATCATCAGGGAGTGGTTCAGCCTCCAGAGCATTGAGAGTGTTCTCCAAGCCCTCAAGCCAAGCAAGAAGCTCTTCAAGGAGGTTATCAAGGTCCTAAAAAGATACATTCGTCAATGCATCGTTTCTAAGGTGGGAAACAGTAATTAAGAGAACTGGAAGAGGTACCTGAAGACCCTGCATATGGTTCTCGAGTCGTTGGTTCCTCTGGTGCGCCCAGGTGGACACCTCCTCCCATCTGGACTGTATAATAGTGATCCAATGTTTGATCACTGCAGCCCCATCCGGATGCGACTTCGCGAGGATGGTGTGAGCCAGCTCCAGGGTGTTGTCCTTCTCGACCTCTTTAGTCTTGAGTTCCCTGAGGAACTTCTCATGCTCCATCAGCTGGTTTCGACTCTCCTGCTCGTCTTCGGGAAGCTGACCAGCGAACCTGAGCTTCATCTCTGCATCGCTTAGCCATTCTAAGAGGACGTGGACGGCCTTGTGCAGTCTCTCAGCCTCCCTCAGGGCCTCCTCCAACCTGGTGGACTTGTTGGACGACAACCTGGTCACCTTGTCCCAGAGGGAATTCAATTCCCTCAGCTGGGCTCTTATGGTACTCGCGTCTTCAGGGTCGGCCTTCGACTCCAGCTCCCTTCCGGTCTTGATGACCGACTCCATCTGCGAGGCCCTGGACTCCAGGTCTCCTTCGAAGGATCTATGCTGCTCAACGAGGTTCGTAACAGTATCAAGGTCGCCGTGAAGAGGTCCAGTGTTCGACAGCTGCTTCTCGGTCTTGCTTAGCCAGTCCAGAAGAGCCTGGATGGCGTCCTTGAACTGACCAGAGAAGAGCAGCGCCTCTTCCAGCTTCCTCTGCCTGTCGACGCATTTGCCACACACCGTGGTCCACTTGTTCTTCAGCTCGTTCAACAGCTCCTTCAAGGCAGCTTCGTCGGACTTCGGGGCCTTATCGTACAGGATTTTGCCGCTCTTCATGGTGTTATCATAAGCGCCCTGCTTGGCGCCAAGAGCCTTCTGGATCTCCCGGTGTCTGTTCAACCTGGACTTGATCTTTTCAGGATCGTTGCCGCCGACTCCATCTGCAGACACCTCGTCGAGGGTCCTCTCCGTCTCCTCCAACCAGGTCATCAGGTTCGACCAGGCGTCGTGGAACTCTCTGGCTTCTTTATAGCCATGGTCCAACGCCCTGGTTCTCTCTGCCGACTTGGAGACCACCCTCTCCCACCGGTGTTGCACGCTCACCAGGAGGTTCTTTATCAGGATCACGTCCTGCTTCTGCGAGAAGTACTTCAGGTGCGTGCCCTTCTTGTCTAGATTTAACATGGTCTCCCTGTGCACGCCGACGTCCTTCTGGAACGCCTTGTGCTCCTCTATCTGCCCCAGGATCGTCTCCATGACCCTGGACACCGGCTTCAGGTTCGTCAGTATCTTCTCGGCGTTCGTAAGCCAGTCGACGAAGGCCTGGAGAGCGTCGTGGAACTCGGTGGCCTCCCTCAGGGCGATTTCTAGCTTGATCTTCTTATCGCTGGCTCTGGCGGTTACATTGTCCCACCGTTGTTTCAAGGTCCTCAGGTTGTGGTTCAGCCCACCCGCGCTGCTGGTCCCGGCTCTCTTCAGGTACTCCTGTCCCTGCTGGAGAACCGTCTCCACCTTCGGTCGGTTTTGCTCCAGCTCGTTGTACACCTCCATGAACCTCTCCAACTGCTCCGATGCGGTCTCCGGAAGACCTCCTACGGGTTTAGAAGCCACTATGGTGTTGTCCACGTCTCCTAGCCACGATAGCAGGTCCTGGATCTCGGCGGTGAAGGACTGCGCTTCCCTGAGGGCATCCTCCAGCTCCCTTTGACGGTCTGCAGCTCGCTGCAGTAAATCTCGCCAACGGCGGTTCAGGGTTCCTAGTTTCTCTGCCGTCGTGGAAGCTTCTGCAGTGCCTTTCCCATCCTCTATCAGCTGTCTGCCCGCGTCGTTCAGAGTGTCCACGCTTGTCTGGTGAGCTTGGATGTCGTTCACCAGGACCTTCAGCTTGGCCAGCTCGACCTCGATCACCTAAGAATAAGGATTAACCAATATAAGCTCTCTCACTCGCCAAGATCATTTTGATACCAAGTACTTTCCGCATCGATACTTGACATCTTTGAAAGTTATATATATATAGATTCTTTTAATCCTTCCCTACCTGGGGGTCTCCGGCGACAGGACGCAGGTCGTCCAGGGTCCTGTCGGTCTTGTCTATCCAGACGAGCAGCTCGTCTAGAGCGTGCTGGAACTGGCCCAGACGGAGAAGAGCGTTCTCCAGGAGTCGCTGACGTTCAACCACTCCTCTCAGAAGTCCATCCCAGCGCCGATTTACGGCTCCCAGGGGCTCCTTTATCGCAGCCGCTTGTTCCGATGATGTCCTCTCGGTCAGCTCTGCTGCTTGTCTGTTGATTACCACAAATATTCGTTAATCCCGCTTATTAGAATCAGACGTATCGACAGGCTCTACTTGGTTCGGTCAGCTTAAGCTAGAATTAATAAAACCGACATCGACGTCCCGGGGTCGCTCCCTTTTTTTGGCGTTGTTTTTTTTTTTTCTATTTTCTCTTTTTAATACCATGGCCGAGAGTGTATGTTGGTGTCTTTCTCCCTTGTACTCCTCGTGTAGCGATGCACCTTTTTAACATGCGACCGCAACAATTGGTAAACAATGGCTAGTGCAAACGATCCCTTGATGGTTTTTTCGCTGCGAAATGCGACTTAATTAAAATCACCGTGAGTAAATATTTCCTATTCCTTCCTCCTCTTTTAAACTCATTTAAAATGCATTTTGCACCCTATTGATGTTCATTGTTAACGATAATTCGAAGCGATTTGTACTTTGTGCAGTTAAATCAGTACAGACCGGTATTTATCGCATTTAGTAAATTCTTTTAATCTTCTAGGTGATACGAAACAAGGGATCCCTTGCACGCCGCCATTACACGTAACGACAAAGTACTGCTCAGGCTGCAAACTCGTACATGTTAAGAGTACTCTGATTAATCTGCGAGTATTAAGTGATCCGCGGACCGGTGTCTGAGACAGTCCGGGAGGAAGCCATGCTCTCTAACTACCAGCGACAGAGCACAGAGATGTTCATCAACAAGACTTGCCTTGTCAGACTCCTGCGTATATCGGGAACCAGCAGAAAACAAAAAGAGAGGTAATTAGAATCGGCGTATCAACCTAGAACCTAAACGTTCCTTCCAGGGTGCACCTAAGGCGCTCATCGAGAAGAACGAGAAAGTCTGAATAAATGGTCACTTCAGGCTAGCCATGAAGAGCCACCCAGAAGAGGTGAAGTACCTGTTGAGGGCCTCGACCTTGACCATGTGAGGATCGACCTCGGTCTTGAAATTGGCGAGCTGTTTGATCTGCCTCTTGACCTCGTCGATGTCGCTGCCAAGGGGCCCCATGGCGGCGAAGCGGTCTTCGGCTTCTTCAAGGAACTCCAGCAGGTTCTGCAGGGTCTCATGGAACTCCATGGCCTTCTCCATGGCGTCTATAAGGTTCTCCTCGCGTCTGGCATACAACGCGGTGACGTTGTCCCAGGCCTGGTCGAGGTCTTCTATGTGCTTCCGGACTTCCGGTTTGTCGGGTTCTCCGCAAAGCCCCATGAGCTCGTGTCCGGAAGCTCGCACCTGCTCGACATCCGGCTTGGTCTGATCAATTTCCTGTCTGATCTCGTGCAGAGCGACTTGTTGCTGCTGAATAGCCGCAGGTTGAGCGGCAGGTGGAGCCTGGCCTGCGAGGGCGTCCTGCAGCTCCCTCAGGGTGGACATGACGCCATTCAGCTCGGACCAGAACCTCTCGGCAATCGCCAGGGTGTCGTCCAAGGTCAGCCCTCTGTCCGACGTGGCTTTCTGCACCTCCGTCCACAGTTTGTTCAGCTTCTCCAGCTTGCGTTTGATGTCCTTTACCGCAGGATCTGCCCTGTTCCCGGCCTTGCTGATGACATCGTCGGCAGCTTTCCTGACGGCCGCATAGGCTTCGGACCTCTGGGCGAGGTCATCGGCCAGGGCGGCGTTCTCCTCCATCTGGTCCCTCAACCTCGGAGGATGGGCACTGACGGGCTCGGCTCCATGGACCTGGTCAGCCGTGGAGGACAAAGCCCTCAACATGCCTTCCAGTTTGTCCGAGAACTGGGAGGATTCCTGAAGAGCTTGCTCGAGAGCCTGTTGGCGACCCCTGAGCTCGGCTCTCAGCGCGGCGTACCGGGCATTGTCGTTGTCCAGGACATCCTGGACCTTCACTCCCTCCTCCTCGTTGCAGAGCTTTATGAGCGCCTCGCCGGTCTTGTTGAGCTTCTCGACCAGCGGCTTGTGCTCGTTGATGCTCTGCACCAGGTATTCGTTCTTGTCCTGTTGGGCGGCGATGAGGTCCGGCCTGAGAGCCGGCATGGGCAGCATGGCGATCTGGTGTTCGGCCTCTTCCAGCCAGCCGACGAGACCCAGGTGAGTGTCCCTGAGGTGCTCGGCTAACGGAAGAGCCTGTTCCAAAGCTCCCAGCCTGTCCGATGAGAGGGCCGACACGATCTCCATGGTCTCTCTCAGGTCCTCCATCTTGTCCCTGATGGTCGAGGTGTCTTCGTGCTGCGCGTTCTCCCGGATGACCTTCTTCGCGGTGGAGATGACGTCCCTGACCCTGCCCTTCTGACTCGAGATGTCGTCGTTCAAGGCCTTGTGCTCCTTCAGTTGCACCCTGATGATCTCCGGCTCACTGCTCGGCGGCTCGGCCTCTCTCAGTTGGTTGTCCACCTCCCGGAACCAGTCGAGCAGGTCGTCGATGTCGCCGATCACCTCCAGGGACCGCTGCTTGCTGAGCTGGATCCGTTCGGCCTTCCTCTGGATCTGCTCGGCGATGGCGTCGAACCTTCTGTTGTCTCGGGTCACCAGACCCTCGATCGTGGCCGCCCCCTCTCCGGGGGAAATCTGGCACAGCTGGGGACCCACGGTGTTGATTTTGTCCAGGACCAATCTGTACTCCGAGATCTCCATCTCCAATCTGATGATCTCCTCCTCGCGAGGCTCCGCCGATTGCAGAGCCGACTCTGCACCCTGCATCCAGTCCATCAGCCGGTTGTGGTTGTCGTGGAACTGCTGCACCAGGGGCAGCGCCTCCTGGGCGTGTTTCAGGAGGTCGGACCCCCGAGTCACCAGGTCGTTGAAGTGCCGCTGCAGGGAGTCCAGCTTGTCCTTTAGACGCAGGGCCTCGTCGCTGGAGATGTGCTTCATCAGCTCCAGCCCGGAATCCGTTGTGCTGTCCACCTCGATCTGTCTGCTGGAGACCTCCTCGGTCAAGTCGGCCAGGTCCTCCATCTGCTGGAGGAGCTTCTCCGTGTGCACCGCGAGGATGCGGTACTTGGATAGTCTCAGCTCCATCCCGTCCATCCAGGCCTGGAGGTCCTGGTAGGTCAGGACCAAGTGCCGAAGGCTTTGCCGAGACCTCTGGAGGAGGCTTCCTAGGGCCTCCGATCGCTCCACCAGGGTGGCGTATCTGTCCGCGGCGTCCTGCAGCTTGTCGGCCAGGGTCGCGGCCTCGTCCTCACCTACCAGGCTCATCAGGTAGCTGGCGATCTCCGTCAGCTCGCTGAAGTCCGGCTTCTTGGAGAGAATGTCGTCGTGCAGGACGTCGTGCTCCGAGACGCGCTGTTGGATCTTCTCCTCGTCGGTGGGCACCAGCTCCATGTCCTTCACCTTCTTCTCGGTTTTATCCAGCCAGATGGCCAGAGGGACGAGCTTGTCCTGGAACGTCTTCGCCACGTTCATAGCCCTCTCCAGAGCGTCCATCCGCTCCGCGGCTCCGTCGGTCAGGTTGTCGAACCTGCCCATCAGGTCCTTCAGGCGCTTCTCGATGTACTTGCGCTCCTTCGGGTCCGCGCCCCCTGCGACCTCCTGCCCCATGTTGAAGAGCGACGACATGGAGTTCTGTCTGTCCAGCAGCATCTTCTTCAAGAACTTCTGCTCCTGTAGTTGGGCCTTCACGACCTTGTAGTCCGAAGACGGGGGTTTCTGGTTGGCCACCATCTCTTCGGTGTCCGCTAACCATTTCTCAAGACCCTCCAGAGCTTCCTGGAACTTACCGGACTGCAGCAGCCCGACGTCGAGCTTCCGGTCGCGCTCGTTCAGCTGGAATTAAATTAATAATCAACATTAATAATTAATAACAATTAATACCACCGTCAGAAATATTAACCGGCGCGAGATATCTCCTCGCCGAAGGTGAGTTACTGATTCTAAGCTGAGTATATACATCTACACACCCTGTCCTTCAGGTCGTTCCACTTCTCGTTCATCTTGTCCAGGTCTTTTTCGATGTTCCCGGTGTTCACGTCCCTACCGGCGGTCTGTACCAAAGCCTGGCCCAGGAGATTGCAGTCGTCTACCGCGCGACCGATGGGCTCGATTTTGTTCGTCTTCAGGGCCCTGAAGTCCTCCTGCTGAACCCTGATGGAGTCAACCTCCGACCCCACCGGCTTGAACTTCTTTACCTGGTCGCTGGCCTCGGCGATGTCGTCCATGACGTCTCCATGGGCGTGGTAGAATTCCTGGAGCTTGTTCAAGGTGTCGCTGAGCTCGTCGTCCCTGTTCCGGGCTCGTTCATCGAGCTTGCCGAGGAGTCTCTTCAGGTTGTCGACCTGGTCCCTGGTGGCGACGGCATCAGGGGCGAACCCGGAATCTACCAGCCGTTCCCCGGAGCCCACGACGTCGGCCACTTCGTCGGACAGTCGGTTGATCTTTCCTATCACCTTGCCTATGTCTTCGATCTGACCTCGCACCGTTTTTATGTCTCGACCTGGAGCTTTCATGGAGTCCAGCTCCTTCTCTACGGTCAGCAAGTCGTGGCTCAGATTCTTCACCAGGTCCGTGAACTGCGCCACTGCGGTAGCTGCACTTTGCAGCTCGCTGCACCTGTCGTCCAGCTTCGCCTGCAGGTCTTCTATGCGGTCCGTGATGTTGTCCACCTCGTCCTGGAGATGACTCGCGTCTACTCCCTGTTCCCCAGCCTTGTGCATGAGGTCGTTGGCCTGCTGCCTCACGGCGAGCAGGGGCTTCTTCAAACTCAGCGTCTCTTCTCGTAAATTCTGCAAATTGAAAGAGGGAGAACGTAAGCCTAAGTTGCCGATCCTAAAATCCACCAGTCGATTTTCTCTTATCTTGCCGTTATTATTAAATAACGAGATTACATGGAGTCAACATGGGTACGTACCTTTATTCTGTCAAGAAGTTTAGGGTCCTTTGATGCTCCGCCAAGTGCGTCGTGAGAGGCCAACTTATCCTCGCAACGCTGCAAACCATGCTGGACGTCTCTCAAGTTCTCGTTGAAGTCGGTCAGATGTCGCGCCGTGTCTTCCAGGGATTGCGTTCTCTCCAAGAGGTCTGAAACGAGGAAACACTTCAACATATCTTCCGTTTTTAAGGAAGGAAACTTCCTTCAAACCCGATTTCGAACAATTTTTGACATTCGACATTTTGTTTGAATAAAAAATAAAATATATATATAAAAAAAAGGAAATTGAGGGTAGAAAAAGGATACCTCGAAGAGGACTCTGAGCATTAATTTAGGAAGATCGACCTACCATTGTTCAATTTGTCCCATCTTGTTCTCATGGCCGCGAGCTCGTTCTTCACGACTTCCTTGTCGATGTCGCAAGCTCCGACAAAGGTCTCACCCAGAGTTTTGTTATTTTCGAACTCGCCAGACCTCTTCCACACCTCGTTCCTGAAGGACGAGAGTTCCTTGAGTTGTTTTTCGATATCCTTGCGTTTAAACGAGGCCGGCTTCAGGCTCTCCAATTTATCCTCAGCTTGTCTCAGCCACGGGAGGAAAAGATCCTGAGCCCTGTAGTACTTCTTGCAGTGTTCAGCACAAGTCTGAAGCCTCGTGTGCCTGTCCACGGTGTCCTTCTTCAACCTATCCCACTGAGATTGCATTTTGTCAAGGTCTCGCTGAAGAGCGCGGTTCTCCGTCTTCTGGGGTCTTCCCAGGATGTCGCGACCCTTGTTGAGCAACATGATGACCTCGTGTTCCTTGCCCATAACGTTTCGGTAAACGGGCTGAAAAATTGAAATGATGATTATTTAAACGACTCGATAAAACAGGTCAATGTTTACACAACAGTCAAATTATCAGTATCCGGTGCCTTACTTCATGGTGGTCCAGCTGTTGCTGAAGAACCTCTCTATCGGCCGAAATGAGCAGCTTCTCGGACATGTTGCCCAGTTCGTCGGCGAGCCAGCCAAGAGTTTTGCTGCAAGAGGCCTCGAATTGTCTGCCGTCCCTCAGGTTGCCCTCGACCTCTGCCTTCCTGTGGTCCAGCTTCTTCTGCAGGTTGTTGTACAGCTTCCCAACAGTGGCAAGTTTACCCTGGATCTCGGACCTGGAGGCAGGGTCGCTCAAGACCTCGCAAAGCTGGGCACCGGCTGCTTCAGCATCTGCAAGAAGAGGTCTCTGGCCTTCCAACTGTCGCTCCAGATTCTCGATTTTTCTCAGCTGCTCCTCAGGGTCCTTGTCCAGAGGGAGTTCGTCCAGGTTGTCGGAGATACCCTGAAGAGCGTCTCTGAGTCTGTTCAGACTGGCGTCGAACTCCCGACTGGTGTCCACGGCGTCGCCCAAGCTTTGGGCTCGCTCGTCCAACCTGGCCAACTGGTCGGACCATCTTTGGAGAACGTTGCTCAATTTCGCGCTGATCTTCTGCCCATCCGGAGACTCCACGCTGACCCTGGCCAGGACGTTCTCTCCGACCTGGACCAGGTGGTCCAGCTGCGGCTGCTGGGTCCTGAACTCTTCCCGAAGGACCTGCACCTGTTGCACCTGGCTGGCGACCATCCTGGGGTCGGAGGAAATCGGACCCAACGCACCCAGCATCCTCTCTTTTGCTCCCAGCCAGGAGTGGAGACCCTCGTAGGTGTCGTGGAACTCCTTGATGTCCTCGAGGAACTTGATCCTGTCCTTGCACCGGTCGGAAATGGACTTCCACCGACTGGCCACGTCTTCGAGTTCGTCGTTCAACCTGTCGACGCCTTCGGCGTCCTTCTTACGTCTCACCAGGTCTCGCACCTGCGTCCTGGTGCTGTCTAATAACGACTGCTTCTCGTACAGCTCTTCGATTACCAGCTTGATCTGTTTGGCCGTCTTGTCAGCCTCCTCCTTGGTCGCGGGGATGATCTCCTTGGGCAGCTGGCGTTGGACCTTGAAGAAAGGGATATCAGAATTTCAGGGTCCTGATTTGGGCGATTACAGAGATACGGCCACTCTGAAAATTGTTAATGCGATGATCTCTACCTTGTCCAGGAATTGGGAGAGCGTCTTCAGGTTGTCCAGGTGTTTCCTGAGCTCTTCTTTGACGTTGTCTAATTCTGTCTGCCTGTCCGCTAATCTGACACCTAGCAAACTGTATCTGTTGTTAATTTCAGACAGTTGCTGCTGAACCGGCGAGAGCTCTTCCAGATGGAAGCCATCCTGGCTGGATCGCCGGCTGCTGAATCCGCTGCTACCACCTGGGGAGACCGGACTTTGAACCGCATAGGTCTTAGTAGGGGATGGTGAGCGACCGTCTTGTGACATTCGACGTACTACAAAAAAAATGTTAGAAAAATAAACCGACCAATGATCTGTGCTGTGCTGAAAGTATAGCAGAATAGGATTGACAGGTGAAGTAAGTGCAGATACGCGAGAGCGTCGATGATAATAGAAAAGTGATAATTGCGGAGAACAATTAAGGTGGCTACACGCGTTGGTCCAGGTCGCGCGATTCATAACATTGCAGCATTACATGTGTAGCCACCTTGAAATTTCAGAATGACAATAGACGAGGTATATGACATTTTCATGATAGGAGAACCCTGACACGTACGGGGGCTAGTGATGCTGGACCTCTTCGTAGGGCTGGTGCTTCCTCGTCTCCTGGTGGGGCTTTCTCCTCGCTCCTTCAGGAGACTGTCATACGCCATGCCGAGGTCGTTGACCTTGTCCACGGTGACGCCATAATCCCGGTATTCCTTATGTACAGGCTTCAGCTCTTCGACCTGCTTCTTCAGCTTCTCCAGGTCCACGGCAACGGGTTGCAGCCTCTGGACCTTGCTCTCGGTGCGAGTGAGCCAGTCGACGACCTGGTCCTTCAGCTTCTCGTAGGCGGACAATTGCTCCGCCCTGGACCTGCTGAGCCTCTGTTTCTCCTCGAGGAGGTTGCCGAGCTCCTTCCACTGGGACTCGAGAGCCTTGATCTTGTCCCTGATGGGCGCGGCGTCGGTGATGTCCTTCTTGGAGACAAGGCCCTTGCCGTTGCGCACCAGGTCCTCGAAGTTGCCTCTCTGGTCCTCTCGCTTGTCCGACAGCTGCGCCATCCTGGTCTCGTACTCGGACACGTCGAGCTTGCTGGTCTCTCGGGACTCCAGGGCCTCAACCATGTGAGCGTACCAGGAGTCGAACTTGGACGTCTGCGCCAGGAACTCGCCCAGCGCCTGCGAAATCTCGTCCAGGAACTCGCCACGGCGGAGCGACTTGTCCAGCAGCTTCTCGAATCTGCTCTGCACGTCCTTGAGTTTGCCTTCGATGCGTTTTGCTACCCGGGCGTTGCTGGAATTCAGAAGTAGATCGTGGGCACTAGTGCTGATCGCCTCGACGCTGGCTCGATGGCTGTCCAGGTCGGCCTGCAGGACACGCTGGTCTCGTTGCTGCTCCTCCAGGCGCTCCTTTTGGAGACTCGCCGGTCGCTGTAGATTCCTGAAAAATAGTCAGGATTAGACTTTGAGGAAACTTCGATTTTACCTTGTGAAGCTAAAGCCCCTGACACCTGAAATTTCACTTTTTTAGAATTGGTTCATTAACAATTTTTAATTCGTTATATTGAAATTTCATGGGCGGCAGGACCTCCACCTTCACCTTCTATTTTTATGTTTTAATCCTTTCGATGCGGTTATATGCGACTCGCCCGGAAGGACTAAAGATCTAGGGATGAGACGGTATAAAATTAAACTGTAAAACCACGAGGACGCACTTGAATTGGGTCTCGGCATTGTTGAGCCAGTTGACCAATCCATCCAGAGCGTCCTGGACCCCCTGGCTCTGCACCAAGGCGGTGTCGAGTTCCTGGCACTTATCGGCCAGAGCGTTGCTGAGCTGCCTGTACTTGTCCTCCAGCTCTTTCACGGGTTCTTCCAGGTTGTTGGCTTCGATGGGGGTTAACTGTCCATCCAGGGCCCTCAACAATGCGACGACGCTGGACTTGGCGTTGTCGATCAGCCGCTCGTTCGCCAGGAACTCGTTGTTCAGGGTCTTGGCCTTGCCGAGCTGCTCCTCGACCTGCTTCGGCTCTGCGGCGACGGGTTCCCCGATGATGCGGTGCACCTTCGGCTCCACCTCCTTCAGCCAGTTCCTGGCCTTCTCCAGGGAATCCTGGTAGTCTCGTTGCCTTCCACCTACCCCGGAGAGCCTGTCGGAGAGGCTGTTGGCGCGCGACAGGAGGTCCTTGTACCTTGCCGTGACTATAGTCACCTCGCTCCTGACAGGGGAGTCCTGGCTAGCCAGGGGCTCCTTATGGGGCAGTCGCTGAGGAAGACTGGTCCGGAAGTCGTTCAAGATTTGAAGGTACTCTTTGCCCTCGTCGACGAATTTCTGGGCCGCCATTGTGATAAAACGGAGGTCTGCTTGATGGGCTATCACGTCGCTGATGAAGTCGCGAGTAGAATCCGCACTGCTGGTCAATTTGTGCAGGTCGGACAAGGAGCGCTCCTTGTCTTCCAGGATGCGTCTTGCCTTGTCCAGCCATGAAGAGAAGGAGGCAATCTCGTTCCTGAAATTAAATCCAGCGATAAAGCGATTAAATGTACATGTTTGTCATATAAAAATAGCTATTTTATGGTATAGCTGGTCATTTTTATTTCTGTTCTTTAAGGGACCTTGTTTCATAACCCGTTTGGATGAACCGATCGCTGCGCCTCTTTACGAATTTACATGAACTTTTTGGAAAAACAGGGGGCCTTGCAGACGTTGGTAATGGTCAATGTTCAATTCTTTTTCGCGTTTATTGTTATATTATGGCGAAACCAGGCCATGGTATATTAGTAGTGGACAAACTGATAAAACAGGGGAATTTCAGGTCAGCTTACTTGAACTTCGTCAGCTCATCTCTGGCACCGGTCATACGTTTTAGCAACTTGTCGGTGCGATCGGTTGCTCTGTCGAAGCGAGATTTCAAGGACCTTCCATTTTTCTCCAATGTCGAGACTTCGTCACTCGACAGGACATCGCTGCCTGTCAGGACGACTTGGCGGACCTGATCCAAGCAAGAGGACACGGGTCGACTGTGCGATTCTAGGTCCTCCTTCACTTGCTGCAGATGTAGATAATAATTAGTTTAACATATGCTATTAAACATATACACAATTTTTCTTATATTTTAGTGTATATAAGGGTGCTATTCGGCATCTCCTTAAGGGTCATATATATTTTTATTTCTAAGGACAAGGGTATTCGCACAACCTTTAGGCTGTTGATTTGGTTCCTCAGGTCCTCGATGTCTTCTTTGACGACGTCCTGGCTGGCCAGGGTGTCCTCGACCTCGGAAATCCACTGCAGCAACTTCGTCAGGGTCTCGTCGCACAGCTTGTACTTCTCCTCGACCGCTTGCTGCAATGAATATTAATTAACGCGATCTGGCTTTTATTTCTAAATTTCACTAAATCTCTAGGAAAATAGGTACGATAGAAGTGCCGCCATCTCACCCATGGTTGCACTCGACAAAATAGATAAAATATGTAAAAGAGACGTTCAAGGTTCTCTCTAACGTGTAACAAGCGCGTATATGGGCATATCTCACACATGCAAGCACAAACACACAAGACGAAACATACATAAGTGTCGTAAAGTAATCAGGTAACGATACTTAAATTAAAAACAACGGTAGCTTTAATTTATCTGCAAGTCACTGCATACTTCTGTGTATGTGTTTTTTCGTCGTATGCAGCTCACAAGCGAGTGAGAAAAAATAGTAGAGCGGGAGAAGCCTCAGAACAAAACCAATGGCCAAGGAAGTAATCTCTTGTCAAGCAAATAAATTAAAACGCACAATAACGGTGGTGAACGTCGGGAACGTTGATGGTATGTCGCAAGTATAAATCAATGATACAACAAGCTAGGTCTTGGAGGGACATTTTCAAAATGGCGGTACGGCCTTAGAACACCGATTAACACAATCAATTCCTGAAAACAAAAGGCAAACAAGGTTTACATGTAAATCGTTGTAACAGGTTAAACGGAAAAGAAAAAAGAAAAAAACAAATAAAAAGCGAGGTGTCGGCACGAGCGGTATTGCGTGTCGACGTTAAATTAATGTCAAGAATTATTCCCCGACGTTAACGACTGGAGTGAACGACGCGCGTTCAAGATGGCGGACGAGAAGGTAAAGTGGGTGAAAGAAAAAAATGTTCTCCGGCTGCACCGATCGCCATATTTGGATGAGTCTTTCGCAAGTGGGCAGAACAAAAGCGTGGCACAGAGTCCGAGTATGTCAAAAGTCCTCTGGCAAAACTTAAAAACCCCGAGACGAGGGCGCAAGCAGGAAAGGCCGACTCGCCCTGCCGGGCGCCATTTTCTTTTCTTCTCCCATAGTCGCGCAAGCGGAAGCAATCTCGCATTTCCCTTTTCTTTTTCCTTCCCAGTTTCTGGCGCCTTTTGCGAGTAAGACATGCAGTCGTGGATGTAATTCAGCGAATCCAAGGCTTTTCCCTTCGCAGGCTACCCAAGAAACATTTAATAATGCCTCCGCATCATTTAACGAGCGATCGCCCTTCGAGGTCCTCCCAAACGTGGAGGAGTTTAGTCCTCCCTTTATCCCGAGCCTCGTTATTCGCAGTCCTCGTAGAAAAACGATTAGATAGAACAGAAAAGTCGCAGTAGAATCTAAAAAGTCCTCACGGAAGAGAAGAAAATAAATAAATATAGAATAATCGAGAGAACTTAATGTCTCTTCATAAAAAAAGTAAAAGAAGTATCGTCAAACTAAAGAGGAGAATTTAAACATTCTCATAGGAGAGAAAAGTTAGGATAGAGAGTTTTAAGGAAAGAATCGAAAAGAAAGTTAAAAAAAAAAAGAAAAGAAAACGAGAAACGTGGTACAGGAGAGAACTTAACGCATCCTTGTAAAGGAAAGAGAGGAGATAACTTAAACAACGTAAATGGCCGAGTTAGCTTTGCCGATGCGACGACGGGTCTGGATTAATGATTCTTCGGGGTCGGAAAGCGATGTTCAGGGCTGGTGGTGGTTATATGCGATGAGCACACGTCGCACGAAAGGCGGCCGTCTAGAAGCCGGTGTCCTTAACGTGTGTTTCAAAGAGACGCAATTCTTCGTTCGGTTAGTGCGGACGCGTCGTGGCTCGACGGGTCGTCATCGATATCCCAGGGTTAAATGATATACGACAAGCACGAGGGGTGTAGAGATGATAACGTGGGAACACTGAGAACAAAACGGTCTAAGAACGCATTCGGGCCTTGGGGGAGACCAAAAAGGAAAACAAAGTTAAGCGGCATTCGAGAATAATTCGAATCGATTCAAATGGATCGCCTCCCGAGGGAAAACGAATTCCCGTCACGGGGCTAAGGAAATAAAAAATAATAATAAAAAAAAATTGTCCCTCTTCAAGGCGTTCTTCAAGACCTTCTTCAAGGGGAGCGTGTCGCACATCTCAAAATGATTCCTAGGTACACTAGATAGCCACGCCACGCTCCCTTGTAAGAGACATCCTTGAATCGATCCTCGAAGACGTCGGATGAACTTGAAGAAGGCCCCGAAGAGGGCCTACCAGGTCTCCCTCGGGAGCGCCGCGTCCACCCATGACCCCGGCCGGCCTGGACAAATGAGACCGTAAGCAAAATGCACGATTCCGTAACCTCTATAGCAAGCGATTAATCAAAGGGGCAAGATTCCTAATGAGAGAGCCACAGGTCCTACTTACCCTGGCTTCGGCTGCGAGAACGTAACCGCGCTCCAAGGCCTTGAGGAAGTCGAGGCCATTGCCTTCCGGGTCCTGCATTAACCTACCAGCTACGGGGTCAACCCTACCCATGCTAACCGCCTCTAAAAGCCCGGTAATGGCACCGGTCATGGGGTCCTTGATAACGGTGCTGGAGGGGTCAATCAAGCCAGCCTCGACAGCTTCGCCGAGGGTGAGTCTTTTTCTTTCTAGCACGGAGGTCTCAACGAAGGGGTCGCGGAACCCTCCGGTCGTGGGGTTGTACAAGCCAAACTGAAGGGCCTCAATAAACCCAAGGCCCTGCTTCTGGGTGCTGAGCAACCCTGACTCCACCGCCCTGGGTAAGCTGTAGAGCTTCGAGGTCATGGTGTCCAGGACGCTGCCCTTCTCCGCGTCCATCATGCCCTTCCTAAAGGCCTCCGGGAGCTTCACCAGCTTCTTCTTTTGCAGGTCCTTGATGAGCGCCGAATCGGGGTCAACGAGGCCGAGGGTAACGGCCTCCTTCAGGGTGAAGACCTCGCCGGTGTCAGGGTGAGTGAATCTTCCAGTCTCCAGGACCAGCAGGCCCTTCTCCACGGCAGTCTCGAAAGCCGGAGGCTGCTCGTAGAAGACGCTCGTGTCTCCAAAGCGCACGACTCTGGAGTCCCCTTTTCCGGTCCGGGGCTCCAGGGTGCCCCTCTTCAGGGGGTCCAGGCCCTCCTTCAAGGCAGTACCCAGAGTGACCCACTTCCCGGTGTTGCGATCCTTCAAGACCGCTGTCTCAGGATCCAACAGCTCGTACCCGATAGCCTCTTCCAAGGTGCACTCTCGGATGCATCTGTTCTTTGGGGTGGTCTTCAGGGTGTCCGAGGTCACGGCGCGGTCCGGTCTTTGCGTCAAGGTCTTCTCCAGGGTGACCAGAAGCCCCCGTTCCAAGGCCACATCCATGTTGTACGTGCGCTTGCTCTTCGGGTCCAGGACTCTGCCTCTAGGGACGTCGACGGTGCCATCCTCTATGCCTTGAAGAAGCGACTTTATCTGGCCGGTCGTTGCGTCCTTCAGGGCAGTGGTCTCAGGGTCGAGTAGACCGGAGCTCAAAGCCTGGGCGATGTCGCGGAATTCGTTACTCACAGGATCAGCGAATTTCCCACTGTCTCCTCGGTAGAGGCCGCATCTTACCGCCTCCTCGATGGACAGCGGCCTTGAAGAGGGCACAACGAGGCCCCTTTTCCTGGCCTCCTGAAGAGACACGACCTGGTCCGTATCGAGGATCTTATAGGTCCCCCGGATCTCGTCGACTATCCCCAACATGGTGGCTTCGGGCAGGGGGATGTATCTGTTGGTCTTCATGTCCTTCACAATGGACGTCAAAGGGTTGACGAGGTCCTTCTGGCAGGCCTCGGCCAAGGTCAGCTTCTTCTGGCTCGAGGGGTGGACGAACCTCCCGGTGGCGACGTCGTACAGCTCCATGGCCAGCGCTTCGTACAGACCAAAGGACGCGCTTTCGATATCTACTATCAACCCTAACTGCAGCGCAGCGGACAAAGGCACTGTGCAATTCGCCCCAGCTTCCTTGAACATGCCCGACCTTCTGTCTATGACCCCGGCCCTGCAAGTCTCGGCCAAGGACAGCAATCGGTTGGCTCTTTTGTCCCAGTAGCAGGCCAGGGTGGGAGAGATGATGCACTTCCTCATGGCCTCGTGCAAGGTCACCGCTCTTCCGGTACCAGGGTCCGTGATCTTCCCGGACCGGTCGTCATAGAGACCCTGATGAATGGCCCTCTGCAGGGACACGGCGGCCTTGTTGTCAACGATGAGTCCAGCCTCGTAGGCCTCCCTCAAGGACATCTCCGCGTTGCTGGTCGTCGGATCCTTGATCCTGCCGGTGGTCCCATCTACGTAGCCAGTCCTGATGGCCTCTATCAAGGTGATCTTTTCCCAGACCACGGTCCTCGTGTCCTTGACCATGACGGATTCTGCGTCTATTAGGTTCCTCTCTATGGCTTGCAGGACTGTCAGGTGGGACCCTGACTGAGGGTCCAAAAATGTCCCGGTCTCTTCGGCGTACACCTTCTTGAAGATGGCCTCGCTGAGGCTCATCGGCCTCCTGGTCTCCAGCAGGAGACCCCTCTCGAAGGCCTCGTGGAAGTCTACGGCCTGGCCCTTCTCGTTGGTGATCCTTCCTGATTTCGGGTTCACGATGAACCTCTCGATGGCCCTATTGAAGGTGATGACGTCGCCCTTAGGGTCCCTCACGATAGCGGACGTGGGGTCAATCACGCCTTTCCGGATGGCTCGATCGGTTGGGAGCTTCTCCCGGGTTTCAGGACTCACGAAGTGGCCTGTCTTCGGGTCGTAGAAGCCCTTGAAGACGGCCTCTGGGAGGGATATCTTCCGCTTTGCAGGGACCACCAGGCCTCTATCCAGGGCATCGGTTAGGGTCAAGGGAAGCCCGGTACCGGAGTCCAAGGCGGTGCCGTTCTTCGGGTCTATCAGTCCCAGTTTAATCGCCTCGCCTAGGGAGATTATGTCCCCGGTCCTGGGGTCCTTCACCGAGGGACTGTTCACCGAGATGTAGCCCTTGGTTATAGCCTCCTCCAGGGACAGCTTCTGCCCGTCTATCACGAAGTTCTTGGTAACAGGGTCGTAGCTCTGGTGGGCCAGCGCTTCCTGAACCGTCCAGGGCTTCACGGTGGACAGGATGTACCCCTTTTCGAAGGCCACGTCCAGGGTCATGGGGTGGGGACTTGTCAGCAGGCCTCCCTCCAGGTCCATTAATCCGCTTTCTTCGGCATCCTCCAGGGATACGACCAGGTCGTGTCGGTCGTCCTTTACTTTAATGGACCGCCCGTCCACGTAGCCGATCGCCAGGGCCTCCTTCACCGTCAGCTCGTCCCCGCTCATGGGGTTCAGCACCAGGCCCGACCTGGGGGAATAATATTCCTGGACGATAACGTCGATCAGCGTGGGGACGAACGGCGTGGTGATGATCAGCCCTCTGTGCAACGCCACCTGCAGGGGCAGCAACTCTCCCGTCTTGGTGTCTCGAATGCGACCCGTCATGGGGTTCAACAGCTTCATCGTCAAGGCGTCGTCCAAGGACACGAAGGCCCCGGCCCTGCTGTCCTGGCACTCGGTGATGAATGCGTCCAGGATGCCTCTCCGCACGCCTTCCTCGACGTCGACCCGTTGCTTCGTCAACCCATCCTCTATCAGGCCACTCTCTTCATGGTAGAGCCCCTTGTTGATGGCGGCTTCCAAGGAGATGGGTTTCCGCAGACCAGGAAGCACCAGCCCCTTTAGGAACGCCACTTTCAGGTCCACCTCCGTTCTCGTCTCGACGTTGATGATGACGCCTCTCTTTTCGTCCACGATGCCAGCTTCCACGGCTTCTAGAAGAGGCACTATTTCATCATTCGCTGGATTTCTGATTCCCACCGAGTCGGCATCGATCAGACCAGAGTTCAAGGCCTGCATCAAGGTCAGTTCATCTCCTGTTCCAGGATCTTTCAAGGCCCCGCTAGCGGGATTGCAGATTCCCGTCTCAACGGCTTCCTGGAGAGTCAGAGCTGGTCGCTCTTCAAGTTCTGGTTCTCTCTGCTGGATCCAACCCAGTTGGATCGCCTCGAAGAAGGGTACCTTCTTCCCGGTCTTCGGGTCCACCATGTATCCTAGATTCCTATCCAGAAGTGGCTTATGGATCGCTTGTCTGAGGGTCACGTACCTCTCGGTCTTGCTGGACGGATCCTTCACGAGGACGTCCTCAAGGTCCAGAATTTCCAACGCCAGGACGAAGTCGTTGAAGGGGACGATTTCTCCGGAATAAGGGTCCACGAATTTTTCCGCCTCTAGGTCGAAGGCTCCCAGCTCGGCCAGGACCTCCGCCGTGAGGTCCTTTGAGATCTTGACCTTGAATATGGAGCCGACCTCGCACATCCCCGATTCTTCATCAAATACCTCGGTCTCCAACGCATCTATTTCATTCGCGTCTTCCGCTGCAGATTGTTCGGCTTGTGGGAGCTCTTCATCGTTCAGAAGTATCTGACAAGGTTTAGGCTCTTTCCGTTCCTTGTCGATGGTCTTGGTGGTCGTCATCATGGAAGGAGTCAAGTCTTCAGGAATGGAGATGACTTCTCTCTCTTCAGGGTACTCTTTAAGGACTGATACATCCTTCTCTTCTAAGGGTATCCTTGGAGTGGTTTTTCCGGGAGATCTCACCTCCTTTCCGGAACCAATATCCTTGATCGGAGCCGGAGTTGCTCTCTTCTCCTGGGGTTCCTTGCTCTTCAGGGCATCCACGACTGCTTTCCCCGCCAAAACCGGCGCAGCAACCACTGCGAGGAGCCCCAACTTCGCTGCATCAGCGATGGACATAGATGCACCCTTGTCGTCCTTGACCTTCCCCGTCTTCGGGTCCAGGATGCCCCTCTGTACCGCCTCCTTGGTAGTGACTCGTTCCGAAGTCTTCACGTCATAAACCATGGAGTCCGACTCGATCAGACCTACCTCGATGGCCTCTTCAAGGTCGTACGACTTCTCGGTAACGGGGTCCTTGAACTTCCCGGTCTCTTCATCATAGATCCGTTCCACTGCTTCAAGGACGGTGAGACTGTTTTGGTCCGAGGTTCTTTCAGGGGAATTCGGCACGTCCCTCTGATCCTTGGTACCTGAAGAAGTGTCAAGGATACCCACCTGCACTGCCCTGGCGATGGGCATGACGGTCCCCGTGTCAGGATCCGTGTAAGTCCCCGCGGTGATGTCCACGAGTCCCTTTTCGACGGCGTCGCTGAAGGCCACTTTTATGTCCCTGGTGGTGAACTCCTCCTTGGTCTCGGACTCGTCCTTGAGGAGGCCCCTGCTGCGAGCCTCTTCGACAGGGATCACTTCCCCAGAGGCCACGTCCTGCACTTCGGTGGCGCTCAGGAGCACGTACCCTGGCTGCAGCTGGACCGTCTTCGTGGTGATGGTGTGGTAGGAGGTAACGGTCTCCGTGACTGCTGTGACAGTGCCTTCCTTCTTCGAATTCCCGACGACCAGGAGGCCGGACAGCACGGCTTCGTCCACAGGGACCAGGACCCCGGTGGTCGGATGCACCAGGACGCCCTTGTCTGCGTCTAAGAGGCCAGACTCCACCGCTTTTGTTACTTCTATGTTATCAGGTGCTGCTGGATAAGGCAAGGACATTATGAACCCGTCGTCGATGGCGTTCTCCAGGGCGAAGAGCTCCCCGGTGATGGGGTGCCTGACCTTGCCCTCTTTAGGGTCCACGAGGCCGCGCTTCAAGGCAACTGGGAAAGTCATGCCTGCAGGGGGGATCTCGGAGCTGTCCTCTGGTCTCACTTCGGCGAACATCTTCCTCTCGACACCCTGAACCAAGGTCACGGGGCCGTCAGGCCGCTTCAGCAAGGACCTCTCCCCGTCGACCACGTCGCTGGCAATTGCGCTCTCAAGGGTGATCTCATCGTCTTCAGTTATGGCGACCTTGGACAGCGGGTCGACGACCTCGCAGGTTATGGCCTCGTTCAGGGTCAGGTGGACGCCTGTTTCAGGGTGCACCACCTTGCCCTCCTGGGGGTCGAGAAGTCCTTGTCTGTATAATCCAGGAACTGAAAGGCTTCTCGCCAAAGGCACTAATAGGTTCCCGCTGTCGCGGTCCAGGACTCCGCGTCGAAGAGCCTCTCCGATGTCGAGGACGTCGCCTCGCTGGGGGTCCACGACGCGGCCCTCTTCAGGGTGGATCCTGCCACTCTCTACGGCTTCTACCAGGGTAATAGGCTCGCCCCTTTCGTCCACGATCTTCTTCTCCAGGATATCCGCGGTTACGGGGTCGATCATCCCGTTCTCCACCGCGTCTCTAGGCTTCACCACCCTCTTCCGCATCTTCTGCAGGACGATGGGCTTCGCTTCCCTTTCCGGGCTCCTGGAAAGCGACCTGGCTCTGCCTATGGTGACCTTGAACTTGGGCTCCGTGGTCACTCGACTCCTCGTCTTCTCCGCCAGGGACACTTCTACCTGGTCGACCACATCTCTGGTGGACGTACCTCCTTCTTCAGGGATTACCTTGACCTCGGGTGACGCAGACAGTTCCTGAATAGTCTCAGGTGAGATGATACCTCTAGACACCGCTTCCTCCGCCGAGATCTCCTCCCCCGTTGTCGGATCCAGAACGTTGAACCTCGTGATGACCTCTTTGGTCTTCGTGATCACCTTGTCCAGTGGAACGAGACCTTTGGCGATTTCCCTAAGGATTTTCTTCCCGTTTCTAGGGTCCTCCACCATGACTTTCTTGACTGTCTCAACTGTTGCATCCGTGACTTGGTCTTCATCATCGATTCTTGCGGCGACCATTTCCGTTTTGGTAATCTGGTCCGGTGCAACTAGGCCTCTGTTGACGACGACTTCCCTAGGGATTTTCTCCCCAGCCCTAGGGTCCTCCACCATGGTTTTTTCGCCCGTCTCCTCGGTTGCAGCCGCGACTTGGTCTTGATCGTTCATCGTTGTGGCGGCTATTTCCGACTTGGTGATCTTGTCCGGTGGAACTAGTCCTCTGTTGATAGCGACTTCCCTAGGGATTTTCTCCCCAGTTTTAGGATCCTCCACCATGGCTCTTTTCACCGCCTCCACGGCTGCTGCAGCCGCGACCAAGGGCGCTCCTAGGACCGCTACTACTCCAAATTTGGCAGCATCCGCTAGAGAGATCTTCCGTCCAGACTGGTCCACGTAGTCTCCAGTGTTGGGGTCGAGGATTCCCCGGTTGACGGCTTCTATGAGCCCCAGGTCTTTCCCACTTGCCGGGTCCTTGACTATCACCGCCTCGGGTTGCAAGGTCCCCTCGTGGACCGCTGCCAGGAGGTTAGCAGACCCTCCGGTTTCCGTGAAGATGACCAATGCCGTCGCCGGGTCGTAGATGACCCCTCGGGTCACCTGGACCGGGTCCAAGGTGTTCGACTCATCGGCGCTCCTAATTTCCGTGTATTTAGAAGAGTCCCGAACGTTGGAGACCGACACTTTGTCGGGCATCCCCGAGACCTTGGTGATCTGCAGGAGTCGCTGATTCGTGGCGTCGACCTCTGGAGCCCTGTGCTGCAGGATGATCAACTCCTTTTCCAGGGCCACCTTCATGGAGATCTTCGTGGGCTGGACGTAGTGCCCAGTAGAGTCCAGGATCCCCTTCTCCAGGCTTCTCAGCAAGGACACCTTCCTGCCGTTGTTGGGGTCGATCACCAGGCCGGATACAGGGTCGATGATCTGCAGTTTGACGCACTCCTCGAAGGAGACCAGTCTGTCGGTCCCGGGGATGATGAAGAGCCCGGTGACGGGGTCGAAGAGCTTCCTCTCGATGGCCTCCGCCAGGGTCCACCCGTCCGTGGGCAGTTCGAAGACCTTCCTCTCGGTCGAGGACCGGACGAACTCAGTGGTCTCATCTCGGTAGCTCTTGAAGGTCGACCTCGAGAATCCTTCCTCGGACCCCTCTTTCGAGGAACTCCTCTCAGGGCTGGATTTTTGGGAACTCGAGCCAGCTCGATCGTCCCTTTTCACCGGGGAAGTGGACGCGGACCTTGAAGTCGACGCCGAAGAGATCGTCCTCGAGGGAGAGCGCGGCTTGCTCGGCGACAAGGACTCTTCCCTGGCGGAGGACCAGTCGGTGGAGGAAACGGAAGTGCTGGACGCAGGAATGACGTTACCGTCGCTTCCACTCACCGGGGAAGGCGTGACCGAGACGGAGACGTACTTGGTGGGCGAAGGTGGAGGAACCACTTCCCTGGTGACTACGGTGGTCGTCGTTCCCACTGCTCTAGGACTCGTCGAGTCCCTCGCGTCTCCTATGTTCGTAGTGAAGGTAGTCTCGTACGTCGGTTTCCTGGACGGCGAGGTCCTGGTCCCCCCTGAAGACCCTCTAGACGTCTCGGGGTCGCCCAGTAGACCTTCCTGGATAGCCTCCCTGATGTCCAAGATCTGTCCCGTCTCAGGGTGCCGGAACTGCTCTTTCTCCTCGTCGATCAATCCTCGTTTCCTGGCCTCCTCGTAGGAGACGGCGTAGTCCCTCGTCACGGTCTCCCCGGTCTCGGTAACGGTGACGACCTTCTTAACGGTCCTGGTCACGGTTTGCGTAGTCACGGTAACATTCAGAAGACTGGCCAGCAAGGCGGCCCCATCGGGCGTGACGAGCCCACGTTTAATGGCCTCTTCAAGGGGAACGGTCCTCCTCGTCCTGGGATCCAGGAGCTGGCCCGATCTGGGGTCCAGCAGACCCAGAAGCACCGCCTCCAGCGCGCTGATCTCTCTACCCTGGTCCATGACCCCGATGCCTCGTCGCAACGAGTCCAGGACCTCTGGCCTGGCGTGGCCCTCTTGGACGGCATCGTCCAAGGTGACCGTTTTCCCTGTCTTCGGGTCCACCACGAAGCAGCCCCCGTCCTTAGGGCTGACCAGGCCCTTTAGGAGCGCAGCGTTCAGGCTGACGAACTCTCCGGACACCGGGTCCTTAAAGCCGTCTACGTCGAATATGGACCGTTGCGCGAAGGAGAGGACGAGGCCGCGGTCGACGGCCTCCTGGATGGTAATCCCCCGACTTTCCCGGGTGTCTCTGAAGCGGCCATCCGGCAGCACCAGGCCTCTGGCCAGGGCCTCGGCGAGCGTGTACGCCTCGCCGCTCTCGGCATCGACAACGGACCTGGTGCCCTCGGCGTCCAGGACGCCCCTGTCCAGGGCCTCCTGGATAGAAAGCCGCTCCCCGCGCGCGGGGCTGGAGATCCTGCCCTGGTCGTCCAGGAGCCCCAGGTCCCGGCAGTCCTTCAGCGACAGGGGCTTCGCGATCAGTCGACGCCGGCGCGCCTCGGCCAGGGCCAGCTTCTCCAGGGAGAGGCCGTGCACGTACCGACCCGTCTTCGGGTTCAGGATGCCCGCGCGCAGCGCCTCCGCCACCGTCACCTTAAGGTCGTTCCTCGCGTCCACCACCTCCCTGACATTCGCGTCTACGATACCCCTAGCTACCGCCTGGTCGAGGGGGAGGTGCTCGCCCGTGTCGCGGTCCAGGACCCTGCCTAGCTTATCGTCGACCAGACCCTGGGCCACCGCGTCGGCCAGCGCCAGGGCCCCGCGCCTAATCTCGACCCTGGCGTCCAGCCTGACCAAGTACCCGCGGGAGTGAGCCTCCTCCACGGCGATGCGCTCCCCGTTCGCCACCACGAAGAGGCCCGTCTCCGGGTCGATCAGGCCAGGACGAGTCGCATCCGCAACGCCGACCCCCGAGGCCGCGTACGTTACCTTCACGCGGTCGTCGCCTCGCTCGGCCTCCTGGAGCTCCCGCTGGATCGCCTCCAGCAGAGACACTCGCCGGCCCTCCTCGGTCACCCCGCACGGCCCCAGGAGTCGCTCGGCCAGGGCCCGCTCGATCAGCCCTAGCCTCGTCGCCTCCTCGATGCCGACGCTACCGCTCTTCCCGTCCGGACCCACCGTCGCTATCCGCCCGTTCCGGACGTCCAGGACGCGCAGCCCGATTGCCTCGCCCACCGTCAGCGACTCGCCGGTCTCCGGGTGCAGGATGCCCCGAGCCTCGATCACGTTGTCCGTGCCGATGCCCTCCTCGGCCCGGTGCACCCTCTTCAGGCTCCGGATCTCGCTGAACCGCATCCCCCCGCCCCCGCCGCCGCCGGGGCCATCCGGGGTGCACCCTTCCAGCCCCAGCGGCCGCTTCAGCGGTGACGACTCCAGGGAGTTCACCACCTCCGAGTTCGACACCCGCGTCGTCTCCTCCGAGGACTCATGCCGCTCGCTTGTGTACCTGAGGGGCGGAAATTAGATTATTTATTAGATTAATTAAATTATAATATAAAATCGAATGAAAAAAAAAATTCTAGCGTTATGAAATATCTGCAATTAAATCGAGTCCATTAATACTGTATTATCATGAATAATGGAATAACATTCAATTAAATTTTGACGAATCTATCGTTACGCGTCCGACGATTACGAAGGGTGCGGATCGCCAACCCTTTCGCGACTGCTACCTTTCCATATTGGGGTGGAAATTAGAGAGGCAAAATTTGGGCCCCGCTCCTCAGGGTGCTTCTACTCACTGAGACTGGGTGTAGTGCGTCGTGACGGAAGTGTACCTCTCCTCGCTGGAGGAGCTCTCGTAGATGTTGAACTCCGTGCGGAAGGTCCGCAGGGGCCGCTGCTCCCGAAGGGCGCGCTGAAACAGCAACGACAGGAGATACGTTAGGGTGATCATCTCGTCTCTTCAGGGTCGCCGGTTGCGGACCCATCCCTCTCGTCCTCCTCTCATCGACCCCCCGTTCCCTCCGACTCGGTCGGAGCCCTCGTGGTCGAGTCGCGAGGATTTCTCGACTGAGGAGAAGAGAACCTCCTGAGAGAATCTCGAAGAGGAACCTTCGAGCGGAACGAGCAGGTTCTCCGCTAGGTCGATCGCTTCACGGTTCCTGAACTCTTCGACCTCGGCAAGACGCTGCCATTTAAATTTCCGATCCGGGATTAAAATCGCGAGGGAAAAAAAATAATATCGAGATAGATCCTGGAAGACTTCGAGAGAAGAGCGCGAGGTTCCTCGCCGACGACGTCGGCTCGACTCCAACCGAGAACCGTCAAATCCGACGGAACTATAAATAAGGTCCTCCTCGAGGGCGGATCGGTGCATGATGCCGGAGTCGAGATGAACATCATCAACGAGGCCGGTATATTTTAGGATCTCGCCGACGCCCCCGAGTCCATTGACCTGGGAAATCTCATTTTTCTCTCCATTTTCTACCGCGGCTCGTTCTTCCTCCGCGTTGCCTGAGGACGTCGTTAAAAATGCAAGGGAGGTGACCAACCCCTCTCTTCATTTTTTTATCTTCCTACCCATTACGTGGGAACGTCATCGAGATCCTCGGTTTAGCATTTTTCTTTGCATTTTTAAATTGAAAATGGAGATGGCGAATGATTCTTCTCCCCTTGATATTCATTTTTAAGTGGAGCTGACTTCTTTTAGGAGATAATGACGCCAATTATTCCTTGCTCCTTGGGTGGCTCCGTATGTGGTGGAGGAAAGTGTCGCCGCGAAATCAAGGTCAAGGCTCCGAATAACAGGTGACATCACCGACGACGCTGCAACCTGTCGCCGGCGTCTCGGTTCCGTTGATTACGTCAGTGGTTTGGAGCGACGACAACTATTGCGACATGCGACCGACTATTCCTAGCGAGACGCCGGTCGAGGACCGTTCTCATCTTCAAAATCTTCCCCGCGATTGGTTTTTAACTATATTCATAAAATANAATTAACACGGTATCGGTTAAATATCCACGGTTAAGTTAACGGAGATCGGGTGAGTTTTCATTCAGGAGTCACTTGGGTTGTGTCGATTTCGGTCGTTGGTCTCAAATTCGCCATTACCTGGCGAACCATTTTCCCTCCTATAAATCGGTAGACAAATTTATTTGACGGTCAATTAACACGGTGTCGATTAAATATCCACGGTTAAGTTAACGGAGATCAGGTGAGTTTTCATTCAGGAGTCACTTGGGTTTTGTCGATTTCGGTCGTTGGTCTCAAATTCGCCATTACCTGGCGAACCATTTTCCCTCCTTTGGCGGTCATGCTCGATCGGCCATCCGTGGTACCATAATGGCCGTACCGTTTCCCGTGACCGCGATCAAGCAACGTCCGAGTTCACCGCCGGTGAATATTCGAATATTCGAATATTCCGAATATTCGCGTGTCGAGCCGGTAAGAATTTCTTTCTAGATCGACATCGGTCCACGACGTTACCGGCGTGGACCGCGCCGGGAGACTGACCGGCTCTCGTGGAGAACGAATCGACTCGACTGTTCGACCTTCGCCGCGTCGCGTGTCGTCGAGTGGTCTCACTAGGCGCGTCAGTGTCGCACAGAGGGCGGCGCGTCGACGGCTCCAAGACGGGGAAAAAAAAAAAGTCGAAACTGCGACGAAAGTGACGCATCGGATAAGCGCAGTTCCGACTGGACTTCCGACTTTTGCATCCTTGCGACATTTCTTGGTGGCCAATCGTTCTAATTTCCGAAGTACCGGCCCCTCATGGAGCCAATCAACTCGACTTCTCGACCTTCGTCGTCGTGATAACGTATCGCGTTATCGTGCCGTCTCTTTCCATCGTCGTTTAAGTCTCCTTAAAAGCGTTTGGTCCGATCTCCGATCGAGTCTACGCGTTAGAAAATTTAGATAGGGATATTAAATTTTTAGGATATATATGTAGAAAGATTAAACGTCTTGATAGCACACGCGCCTAAAAAAAAATACAGGCGAAGAAATCGGACCGTGATTTTTATCTGAATGATTTTTATCTCCGCGATCAGCTGACCAGAGCTCGATTAATCCCGCCCGATGCGCCGCGAGATAATCACAGGCTGCAATTCCGCTGATAAAGTGGAACTATTAAAAGGGGACCGGTACATCTTGTATCGCAAGGTCGATACCAAATCTTGAAAAATATCTGGACCCTGATAAAGACCTGCCTTAAGGCTGTTTCATTGACGACTCAAAATAAAAACCCAAAATGTGATGCATAAGGACGTACGGAGAGTCTCAAAAAATATGTACACACTTTTACGTAACCATTTTCCTCCTTCAGCCCACGTACCCAATTTTCGTGTATTTCTAGCTGAAGTTTATTGAAAATAAAAATTGAGTCTTAATAAATACGAGTGTATATATATGTCCACCCAAAGTGTGTACACATATACTTAAGACACTCGTATACACATATCGTCTACGCACTGGCAAGAAAATTTCATCGAACCGAAGAAATATTTCATTGAATGGTACATCAAATAAGCTGGAATAAATTCGATGCACCACATTTATTCGGAATGAATAAAATTTATTTCAGTCAAATAATTATTCTCGTAATTACGAAAATATTTCATCGGTACTATTCAAGGTAATGTTTCTCTGGTTGAAGGAATTTTTCTTTCTTTTTTCCTCGGTGCATATTTTTCGGAAAGGGCAAGAAAATTCGGTCGCGACTCCTGAATTTTGTTTTTTTAGCTATTTCAACGAGCGGCGACAATACGGAGCAGGGCGGTACACGGGTCCGTACCTTGCGCACGATAACGAGTACCGACATCGTAAAGGTGCACTCGATCGCCGAGTAACGCGCATTTACTCCTCGCCGGCTCCACCGGGTGGACTCGAGCAAGGTCGGCGAGGAGACTGCCGACGTCCAGCCCACGCAGACTCCGAGCAACCTAACCTGCTCCGCCCACCGCCATATTATTGATCCCGGTAAATGCACGCGGCCGAACGAGTGCCTCTTCCCCGAAGAGGTGCGATTCCTCGGAATCGCACAATCGATCTAATTAGGAAATCAGTGCGTCCCCTTAAAGGTGGCGGAAGAGTAATTGGCCCTATTATACGTCGACATTGGAATCGGTGCTTATAGTGCCTATAGAATACTTGTATATACATATATGAATGTATACAAACGTATATAAATGTATACACATGCATTTGGAACGAGGCTGTGAGTGAATGGGGAAAATAAAACCGTGAAAAGTGGGATTTAATTATCTAACGTTTAATCGAGCCGGCAAGGAGGCTCGATTAAAATGCCGGCCCAAGGCCAGGAACGAAACGAGATAATTAGAATGCGAAGGAGTAAGTTTATTCCGAGGACGTCACTCGGGTCAGCCTTGATCTTTGCACGAGGTGTTAATTCTCACGCTCCGTGGATTAATTACATTTTTCAGCCGGTCACGTCAGAGGCGGGAGGATGATATATTCCCCGCAAGTCATTGTAGTCTCGGGAAAGGTGAGAGCGTTACGAATTTTTACTGAATTATTGCGAGTGGTTCCGCGTGCAGGTTTAACTTGCTATCATCGGCCTCGATCCATGGCACGAGGCTCGAAGTTTCGGACAGCTACCATTCCGGCCTTTCGAGATCGCACGCAACTAGGAGAAACTAGGATACCTGTTCGCTGCCGATTAATTCTATTCGCGGCTTGCGCTCTTCGGCAAAGGTTAAATCCACTTAAAATATCCCAGGTTGGATTACTCGTTCCGAGGGGTAACGTGATTCAGATTCCTCGACTTTAATTTCCGCTCCCTAAGGCGTTATCAAAGGGTCATTCGGTATACACAAAAATGTCAAAATCTTTACCAACTCTACTCCTCTAATTTTAAACATCACCACGTGATTATACACCTTGAGGAAGAATGAGACCCTCGTGAAATTTCAATTTTCAAAAGGACATTTTTTGTATCATCCCAGACTAGGACATATTTTTTTTCTTTTTTTTTTTTCAAGATATGAAACTTGACAAGCATCGCGTTCTTCCTTAGGACCTCCATAATCACGTGCCGAAGTTTCAAATGACTCGGTGCACCTAGGATGTAGAAGAATTTTATAAACATTTTGACGTTTCGATGTATAAATAAATTTTTCATAACACCTTAACGACGAGGATAAACACTGTGACCAGAGTATCGAGATTGAAATATATTAATGAAGTTCAAAGCAAGACCGATTCCTTCATTCCTGGGCGACATTTAATTATTTACTTGTTTTAATTTATTTACGTTCCGGTGGTCGAGTCGGAGCTTAGGTCATCATTTCCCCGATAGAGTAAATTATAGACGAGATAGATATTATCAATGATTAAAATTAATAATTAATATATTTGAGGGGCCTACCTGAAGGGAAAGATCATCGGGAAACATCAGCGTTAGTTTTTTGGCCCTTTCCTGAAGAAGGCCGAGGAGGGTCGTGTACTTCCGGTTGAGAGTGTCCAGGTCCTTGGCGACATTGTCGACGGTCGTCACGGAGTCTCTTCTGGGTCTCTTGACGGAGGCGTCCAAGGATGGGCAGACTTCTTCCAGCTGTTCCTTGAAGGCCCTTAGCCTCTGTCCGTAGATCTACAGGTTTCGGTTAGTTCCGTTAGGGTTAGTGCAATTAGACTGGGTGCTAGATTCCTCGGTGCCGTTAGCTCTCGGAAGCAATAATAAAGTATAACGAAATAAAGAAAAAACTAAATAAATAAATAAAGTAAACCTTGTAAGCCGAGTGAAATAAATAAACCCGACATCGATTCCTCCGCAAGTTCCTTAGAGTAGCGATTTCAAATTCACAATGGACCTTACTAGAAATAATCATTATCTATCGCGTATCTCGGAGGAATCGATATCACCACCGACAACTCAATGTGGCAATTGTTAAATCGACGTCCATAAAATCCTGGATTAATTTATTAATCCTGGGTTTATTCTTCCGCGAGTTACGCGAGAATTAATTCGGTTAATATTAAGTTCCGGTAGTTAAAGACCGCTATGTCGAGCATTATTGCAAAATATTAGAATATAACAGTTTTATTAATTGAATTGCCACACCGAGTTGGCTGTGATGTATAAGAAAAAAAGAAAAAAAAAAGAAAACATTTTGAAGACGCGTAAATAAATAAAAGCCCCGTAAGCGGCTCCCAACTCTGTCGCAGGTTTGTCCAAAGCTTCCAGACCTTGATCGCCATTCAACCATGCTACTCGTGAATTGTCTATTCGCATAATTCATTACTCGCCAGTGCGGACAGCTACGAGTGCTCCATTAACACGAGGCGCCATTAGTAGGTACTTAAAGAGACAAGATATTAAAAATATTATCATATTAAACGATTTGCAAAAGAAAAAAAAAATTATGGCAGTTAATAGCGATTAACTTGAAGAGAACAAACGGTTCATTGCGGTGTTTCGCCAAAGGATCTGAGAAACATAAACAAGTCATCGAATACCAGAAGAATGGACGTCTCGAGAGAGCACCTCCGTTGGCCGCTGAAAGGATGACGGTACACCGACGACAGGCGGAACGATGACGACGACAATGACGAATCACGACGAAATATAAGGATGATGGGGTATTTACAATGTGTATCGTGTGCCTGTGTGTGTGTGACAAACCTAAGCCTAAACCTAAATCCTCATTCACACGCCATTCACACCCCGTACCGAAACTATTACCATTTCTAGCTGGCGCAACATCGCCGGAGAACCCTATCATTACCTTGCCCTCTCTTATCAGCCGCCCGCCGGTAACATTGACGGCCTCGATAGCAGGAGCACGATCCACCACACGGTTCAGCAGATTCTGGAAAGGGAAACAGATTTCAAATACCACTCTACGTGTGTTTTAAAATCCTAGGAAAGATTTTTAAGAATGTCCGACATTTTCACCGGGAGATAAAAAATGGCTAGCACCGAAGATTGCAGATTACCTTGGTGGTTTCCAGTTCCTGCGCCTTGGTGTGAACCGGGGCCAGGTTCTCCAGCCTGGCGTAGCTCTCGTCGACGAAGTCGACCTCGTTCTGATAAGAGTTATGATACTGCTGAGCGAGTCCATAAGCGGTCTCCGCGCTGCGAAGACGATCGACCAGCTGGCCGCAGATGTTGGTCCACCTGGCATTGAGTCTATTGACTTCTGCATCCAGTCTGTCCATGTCGCTGTGAGGACCTCTATGATTAGGCCTGGACTTCTCCACCAATCTTCTGGCGTTATGAGCGTCGTCGTTGAGCTGGTCGATGGATCCCTGCTGCTGGGCGATGGCGTTCTGCAGGACCATCAGGTCCTCCAGGACATTCTGGAGGCCCTTGACGTCGGACGGCATCTCTCCGAAGGAGGCCAGCTTGATCTCGAACTCCGAAATGGCGGTGGTGTTCTCTTCGAGACCCGACAGGACGATCTCGACGCACTTGAGGCGCTCGATGTAGAGGTTGCTGAGATTCCAGAGATGGTTCCACTTGGTGGTCACGTTGTCGAGCTTGTTCCTCATGGCGGGGGTCTTCAGGGTGATCCCTCGGAACGTTTGCTGGACCTGGTCCACGTCCGGGGCCAGACGTTGGAGACTCTGCTCGTAGTCCTTGTGCTCGAGGACAAGGTGCTCCAGGCTGTCGAGGTCGCGAGGCAGAGGAGCGGCTATTCGGGTGTTCAAGACCCTCTCGGCCTCGTCCAAGGCCTGCTGTAAGGACGACACCTGCTCGTTGAAGATGCGACCCGCGTTCTTTGACTCCTCCTCGGCTCTGGCGCGTTTCTCGAAGTCGTCGAAGAGTCTGTTGACGTCCGCCATCTCGCGTTTGAGTCTTCTCAGCTGAGGGTCCGCAGGATCGCCCTCCGATAGCAACTTATCCGCGTCCTCGTTCAGGGCCTTCCTGATGGCGGTTCGCTGATCCTGTCCCATGGCCAGGAAATGCGGGAGGTCCCAGCCCTTGACGACCTTGATGGTCGCGAATATCATGTTCTGCCGCAGGCGCAGCTGCTTCCGCTGCCACAGGGCCACGCTTCTGTCGTACTGACGTCTAAGACGCTCCGCAGCATCCAACGCGTCCTTGTCCGGAGGCTGAAGAGCGAAACACGCTCCAGGGACCGGCGACTCCACGCCCTGGGAGTTCTTCACTCGCCATTTAACTCGGCCCGAGTTGTCGTACAGGGTGCACTGCTCGCCCTTCTCGATGGAGATCTGCTAATGGAAGTCGAGGGACAATGTAATATTAAACAGTAAATGGAAAATAGGAGAAAGCTCCACCGGAAGGATTCGCCATGCATGGATTTAATCGACTCAACGACCGGCTTACGTTAACTTGTTTGTAGCTGCAGATAGCGGTGATCTGAAGAGGTCTCATAACGGGTTGTCTGCGCTGTCTCATGGGCACGACATCCTTCGCCTGTTCGACCAATCTCTGCACGTGATCCCCATAATTATTCAGCTCCTCCCTCAACTCTTGCATGCCTCTCAGCAAGCGTTCCCCCTCGTCCAGCGAGAAATCCGACTGGGAGTAAACGGTATTCAGGATCTCGTCTCTTTTAGAGATCCACTGTTCGGCCTGCTGGACATCCTTGAAAAACTGCTGCCTATAAGCCGCGTGTCTGAGATGAACCTCCAGACACAAGGTCAGCTGCAACAGCCAGGCCCATTGACTCTGCATGGCCGACATGTACGCTTCGATTGTCTTCGCAGCCGGATGATGCTGAAGAACCAAGGCTTCCCCGCGATCCTGCACCGCCGAGAACTGGATCTCCCGCTTCTCCAGGTCGCTCATCAGGGACTGCAATTCAAGGACCCTCGTGAACATACCGTCTCAACATAATAAATAACCGGAAAAATAGGGGTGCACTTTAATTGAAACTAAATCCGAAGAGAAGGAAGGGTTAACGCGACCTTTACCTCGATTCCCGATCCATAGGTTTGCTTGGGAAGAAAAATCCAAAGTTAATCCCCGTTCTTCAGGGTAGGGACCCCCACGACATTCCTCGACTTACCTCGTAGTATTGTTCGATGCTCTGAACGTTCAGGTTCTTCTCGCTCCAGTCACGAGTCACCTCGGTCTCCTCCTTGGCATTTAGCCAGAGAAGTTCCGAGGTGGCCGACTGGATGAAGTCGTGCAAGGTGTCCAGGTCCGACAGCCTCTTGCTGGACGTGGCCAGGAGCTCGGCGTAGAGCTTCTGCAGGGTGCTGAGGTGCTGCGAGTACAGGGTCAGCTCTTCCCCGTGGAAGTTGTTCTTAGCTTGGACGCATTTGTCCACCTTGTTGTGGAACTGGTCGACGTTCTTGTGCTCGCGCTGGTGGACGTCGAGCTCGTTCTGCACACTCGGCAAGTCGGACCCGTAGTCGGCCTCGTGCAGCTGCTTCAGGGTGCTCTTGCACCAGTCGATGCAGTCGTGCAGGGCTCGGAAGTGAGGATTGGTGTCGACGAGTCTCGTCTCGTGGACGGTGGTTCGCTGCTTGGTGACAACTCGCTCCTCCACCGGGAACGAGACTGCCGACAGAGGCTGGACCAGTCTCTTGTGCAAAAGTGAGCGCAAGGCTACCCAACGTTGATGCAGTTTCTGTACTCTGAAGGCAAACGTCAAATCATTAGAAAACGGAGCTGGGGCAATTTAAGTGGTCTGATTAAAATCGCCAATTCGACCAACTGATTTGTATGGTGAAAAAATCACGGGTCCTTTTTTTTAACACCCTCGTGATGGTAAAAAATGCTACGTCAGGTCGTAATACAAGAAATCATCGCGTCACGTAGGGCCCACCTCTTGTGGAGCTCCAGGGCCTGGCTGTATCTGCCCTCGGTGAGGGTGTGCACGTCGGTGAATATATTCTGAATCTGAATCTCGGTATTTCGGATGTCCTGTTCGAGCAGATCGACGGCGTGCTTCGCCTCCAAGGGATGGAGGCGGTCGAGTCGACGAGCCTCGTCCTCGACGCGTCTCTCCAGCTCTTCGAGGCGATTGTCGGTGGTCTTCATCTCGCGGTGCACCTTTTCCGCGAGGCGCTGCAGGCGTTCCAGGCTACGGGATAGGAGAAAATAATCAAGGTCAATGTCAGAACACCCCCCGATGAGCGAAGGGTAATTTTTTTCCTCCCTCGTCCAGGAGGGAAGAATGGCGACCCTTAGGTGTTATGGCCATTCTATACATATCAAAACGTCAAAATATTCACAAAACTTGGATAAATAATTAATTCTTTGGTATATTTATATACATATGACGGTTTCAGGACATCTTAAAGAGTCCTCGTTCTCACCGCTTGATCTCGTCGTGAATCGCCTGCTCCCTCTCCTGGTGCAGCATCACGAGTCGGTTCCAGTTCTTGTCGATGACCTCGATGTGCAGTTCCGGCTCCATGTCGACCTCGCCGACGGCCTCGAAGTACTTCTGCAGGTCCCTGAAGATGTGGGTGAGCCTTTGCTTGTCCCTGTACCTTGGTGGGACCTCCTCGTTTTTGAATTTCGCGCTGTCGGTCGCCAGCTTCTTCATCTCGATCAGAGTCGGCGGGAAGGAGCGCTCCTGCATCAGGGTCATTTTTTCACGAATCCAAAGGTGGAGGGAGCTGGCCAGCTCGCGGTATTCCGCGGATCTTCGTTGGGCCTCTGCGTCATAGAGAGGATGGATTGAAGGGGGCTCCGGGAAAACGTCGTACAGAGACGAGATGTACGTGATCAGCGACTTCTCGTCAGGTTCCTGGGTGTCGACGTCTGAAAGGAAAATATAAAACAAATCACCAAATCGTCATCTCATCTCCTGGACCCCCCGTTAAAAAATTCACCATCTACATCCTCCCGCGCTGAAAAATAATCACCAGTCGAAATAAAAAATAAATAAATAATGTCAACAGCTCCGACATATCTATACAAATTAACCCGGAAAAATCCGATCGCAGACATTTTTTTATCCGCGAACTCGGATATGCTAAAAAAAAAAAAAAATCAAGGCAATTTAATGTGCACGCAGGACCTTTTAGTGGAAATCACTGCAAATTATAAAGTACACGTTATGAAGGGAATTAGGATTAGGTAAATGTATTTCATACCGCGTGGACCAGGTATCACCGTCGTTTTCGATATAGAATGTCAAATTTGGGGAAGACCGACGGCTCTTAAAATGAAATAGAGGTAACTACAGGAATAAGGGCCAGGATCGTCATCGGGAAAATCTCTAAGCGTCATCGATATGATTTACGAGCCGCGCCATGGCGAACAATGAGAAGGGAGCGGAACAACAGGTGGACAACCTGCAGTCCGAGCTTCGCTCAACCCTGACGACGCCGACTCCATCGGTGAGATTCGTCACGGGACGTTATTTTACAACCTGCACGAATTCGATAAATCTTGACCGATGAGGCGTTAAAAGAGGGAGAAATTACCGGGAGAATCACCGAAGGTACGATTTATCGAGATCATTTCTGAACGCCATTACCGATCGGGCACGAGCCGAGGAGCCTTTAAGGAAACGGTGCATAAGGTGCATAAAGTGCATAAGGTGCATCGATTGACGACCCGCAAGTGCAGTCGGACGGCGCCATTTATACCTACCGCTCCAGACTTAAGATATGAAAGTGTAGTCTATGAACCTTTTCTCCAAGCCGAATCGAAATATGATTTGAAATGTGGGGTAAATAAAAAAAATTAAAAACCGTTTATAATTATTACAGAAAAAAAAAAATAAATTTCACGGGCGTCAGAGCCTCTATATTCACGTGGTAAAATAAAATTTGGTGCACCCAGTTCGGAGAGGTTTGAGAAAAAGTTGGCTCCTCGAATGACAGTATTATATTAATTTATATTAAATTAAATTTTCGTCTTGCATATTGGAGGATTTTTTTATGGGTTGGAGGAGACGAAAACGATTGGTCCGGAATGCTCATCGAAGGTGCATCGATCATGTCTGGCAAGGTGAATTGGACACGGAAAACTCTGGGGGAATCTTCCTTCGCCAGGATGTCTCGGTCAGGATGCACGCCGACAAATGGCGGCCATTACGGTACCGTCTTGCATCCTCTTCGTATCGTTCTTCGAGGCCTCCCCGGCTCGTCGCGATGCACGTGCTCTATGTACGCTCGACCCCGATACAAGGATCTACATGGAGAAATCCTGCCGGATCCTTTCCATGGATAAATGTCTCGGCGTTTTCTCCGCGCGGTATGGAAGACTAATCCGCGATCGAACCATCCGGGATTACATCTAGCTACGTGGTCGCTAGGTGGAAGGATAGATGATAAAAATCCTGCAGGATCATCTCCTTGACTAAATGTCCTATATAAGACCGTTTCCTCCTGGTATTTTACCCAGGATTATTCCTCGGCATTTATCCAGGATTATTCCTAGGTTGAACAATCGCTCTTTATTCCACTTAACCTCGACGTAACGGATAAGCTATTAAGACCGCGAAAAGCACGAAAGGATACCGCGGGCATCCTCTTAACGGACTCTTTCGGTCCTTTCCCGAGAGCCTCGGGAAACAATGGTCTCGCACCGCGTCCCGGAGTGGCACAGGGTAATTACGTTTCAACGGGTGGAGGCGAGCGGGGCCGGAAGCGGCGGCGAGCACCGTGACCAAAAAGAATGCCCGAGCCGAGTCGCGCCCCGAAGAGGAAGACGAGGAAAAGGACGAAGACGAAGACGAGGAAGACCACTAAGGCGATACGAACGCGGCATCTGAAGTCCTACCTAATCTCATTTACGAATCCTTTCTACGTATTAAAGATGAAGAGGAAAATCAGAGGAGAATACTCAGGTAGACGCCTCACCTTCGGGGTCCAGGAGTCGAGTGACTCCGTACTCGCGTTCCGCGATAAAGAAAACGCGGTCCAGCCTTTCTCTGGCTTGGCAGGAGCGAGCACTCCTCCAGTCGACGAGGTCGGGTCTGTTCCTGTGCAACAGGGCACTGAAGGCCAGGCCGTCCCTCCAGGAGCCGGTGAAATCGGTCACCCTGACCCCAGGGTATCTGGCCGTGGATCGCCTCGCCCATCTCAGCAGAGCCTCTCTCGCGGTGACGTTCGCCTCCTGGCCCACGACGATGTCCGAGATCTGAAACCGAGTACCATCGTTAATCGACCCTGAAGAGGACCACTTCTGGAGTCCTCGAGACTCGTCCTCTTTTCCGCGTGAACGAGCCGCAAAGTGGACTCGCATTTCTCGCTATTGGAAGAGAGAGAGATAAATAAATAAGTAAATAAATAATAGAAAATAAGGAAGACTAGTCTCGGTATCGCCAAGCCGTCGTTCCGCTCGACAATGCGGACGACCCCGAAGAGAGACCGGCGCTCCGCTTCGGCAAGTGCATCGCCGCGTAACAATGTCTCCATTGTCGTCTAGTCGGGGTCCTTGGGCAACGATTTCCCCCCAGAGACCCAATTTCTCTATTGAAAATTGCTCGCCGATTTTTTCTCAAAATCCCCGTCTTCCCAAAAATGAGGAAAATGTGGAGGGTAAGACCAGGGACCAGGTTCTCGAGTTCGTATGATCAACTATCCCAAGCGAAATTATTTGCACACTTCTTTTGAACGATGACCAATGACGTGACTTCGCAACAATGCAAAATTTTCGTTAGTATTTATTTATATGCGAAAAGAATTCGTAGAAACTCGAAAATCGGGTGCTCTCATCGGAGTCCGAATTCTCGAGTTCGTACGATCGACTTTTGCATGCGAAATTAACATTTTTTTGCACACGACCTATCGACTATCGTAAGCGAAATTATTTGCACACTTCTTTTAAACGATGACCAATGACATGACTTCGCAACAATGCAAAATTTTTGTTAGTATCTGTTAGTATGCGAAAAGAATTCGTAGGAACCCGAAAATCGGGTGCTCTCATCGGATTCCGAATTCTGGAGTTCGTACGATCGACTTTTGCATGCGAAATAAAAATTTTTTTGCACACGACCTATCAACTATCGCAAACGAAATTATTTGCACACTTCTTTTGAACGATGACCAATGACATGACTTCGCAACAATGCAAAATTTTTGTTAGTATCTGTTAGTATGCGAAAAGAATTCGTAGGAACTCGAAAATTGGGTGCTCTCATCGGAGTCCGAATTCTCGAGTTCGTACGATCGACTTTCACATGCGAAATAAAAATTTTTTTGCACACGACTTTTAAACGATGACCAATGACGCGACTTCGCAACAATGCAACAATTTTTTTTACGCGAATCCATTCGTATACGAAAAAAAAAAATTCGTAAGAACTCGGTATAGGGTCCCAGTTGGGGATAAGTCCCATTTGCTTTCGCCTCGCTATTCCGCCTGGAGAGACGAGTCTCGAGCAAGGAAGTGCAAGAGCAAATTGAACGGTAACTCGTTTACATTACGATCAACCTATCACGACATCCGCCGAGCACTGGCAGGATAATACCCTCGGCCTATCGGAGGTGCATCGAACCCCGGAGTCGACTCTTCCTTAACCCGGGGCGATCCTTTTAACTAAGCGGGGCAAAAGGATTCCCATTCCATCGAGAAATCCTCTAGCCGGTCGGTAATGGTCGATCGTAATTACCGCACCCCGATATAATACAGCTGTTTCAGAAAAATGTCCTAACTGGATTTTCAGGCCGACTCTAGAATCGACGGAATCCAGGCTCGAGGTAGACACCAAGAGAAAAAAAAAAAAATCCATTAAACCAAAGAATAATTATTTCATTTGGGCTAACTCAAATGAATAGTCACAATTGTGAAGAAATTTAACAGCCAATTTATTGGAGTTCATTTGAGTCGAATTAACAAAATCTTTCTTCGGCACTATTCGGACAAAAATCATTCTCTGGTTGAGTGACATTTTTTTTTATCTCAATGTACGAGTTCGATCCGAGGCTTTATTCTTTCTTTACGTATTGAACGCCTCGTTGGATATCTCATTGGATGCCTCGCTAGATTTCATTAAACGCCTCGTTAACCGATGGCTCAGGGTGGATAATGATAATAATAAAAAAAATAATAATATAGATAAAAAGTAAGATTTAAAATTTCATATTTCTCTACTCTTGTCACGAAGTGTTAGGATGGAAAGGGCACGTGGGTTCTGACATTCCGAGTTGAAAAAATCGGGAAATGAAGCAGATCGCAATTTTTTTATTTTATTTTTATTTTTTTTTAGGGGGACCTTAAAGAGTCTCTTCGGACCTTGACACCATATCCCGGATTTATTTCGGTACTCTGTTCGTTCCCTTCTTTACAATGGGCACACGTGGGAGACACGCATTACCCGGAGATGTAAGGAGGCAAAATGTTCCGCGCGGGATTTCGCAAGGGCTCCGCGCTGCTCTCGTACGACCGCATACGGATAAGTGCGGACAAGTACGGAGGCAAACGGCCGCATACGGTCGCGGCGGGACTCCAGCGTCGCCATAACGAGTGTCCGGCTTTCCTGACGTCATCCCAGCCGACGCCCGGAACATGTCGCATCGTCGATTCGGACTTTGGAGGCGAGTCCGAGTCGATTGCATGTCGATTGCGAGTCGATCTCGAATGGAACTCCCCGCGGCGATCCAACGAAAAGGACGCGGTTCTCGTACCCTCGCGCCGTAAAAAATGAACAAATGATAAATCCCCTCCCCAGAGTCACTAATCCCAAGATTACAGATTCCATCAGAAATTCAAGATAAATTTATCCTAAAATCTGGGTCCCAGACTTTCCTCTATTTGGCCCAATTTAGCCGAATAAATTGTATATCACTCGTTTGTTCGAGCAGGGGTAGGATATTTTTCTGGTGTTGGTGGAAATTAATTTTTTAATTCAGGAAGCATTTTTTTTTTTTTTCGAGAAAGATCTCCACTGGTTATATCTACGTTTGATATCATTGCAATTGGTGCAATTACCCCTGCAGCGAGAGGGAGAATTGAACCGCGACGGTGTCTTTTGTGGGAAGTGCACATTCCTTTTCTGTTTTTTTTTTTTTCTGGTGGAAACTGCCTATCGATAGGTCGTGAATTGCTAGTCTTAGCTTCTCGAGGTGTCAATATTAACCCGCCGGTTGGTACACCTGTGCGCACACCTGTCCGCGGAGGTGCACGCTGCAATTATGCACTCGTGCAGTGAAACGCCTCGGCGGTTCGGGAGAGAAATCCTCGCCTTTTCTCCGTTTCGCAAGTTGAATCTTTCACCCTAGAGATGAGTCCTCTCGAGGATACAAAAGCGATCCTCGGATTAAGAAACTCGGTAGAGCCTCGAGCCAAATACACATAAATTTAAGCGCTTAAAGAGCGTAGGTAGGTGCAAGCCGGTTATAAGCGCGGTAGATGCGAAATATGAAAATATCACCCTGCGAGAACGAAAATTCACGAGTTCGAGTGAAATTCTTTGAATTAATTAATTAAAAATATTCCCTTGGTTCGATGAAACATTCTTTCTCGCGGCCATATACATATAGATTCAGCTCTTAAATTCAGATGTACAGCTGTAAAGGGTGTCCAACGATGTACGGGAAATCAGTAAGGGAATTAAATAAATGGAGCATAAATTAATGAAATCGGTGAAATAAATAGAACAATATAAGTTGAACCGACAATGTCGATAAAATGTACATTAATTATATAGACCTGTGATTTGAATTTAAGAGTATCGTCGATAGAACGATATCGCGATCACGGAGGATCAAGATGAATATAAGTTGAACCGACAATGTCGATAAAATGTATATTAATGATATAGACCTGTGATTTTAATTTAAGAACATCGTCGATAGAACGATATCGCGATCACGGGGGATCGAGATGAATATAAGTTGAACCGACAATGTCGATAAAATGTATATTAATTATATAAACCAGTGATTTGAATTTAAGAGTATCATCGATAGAACGATATCGCGATCACGGAGGATCGAGATGACGAGGGTCTCGATCTTGCGAGAGGTGCGAAGTGTACACTGGGAGACATCAATGCCCTCCCATCCTGCACAGGCGATGCCGTATCTGCAGGGGAGGCATTTATGTCCGCCATTGTACACTGGGAGACATCAATGCCCTCCCATCCTGCACAGGCGATGCCGTATCTGCAAGGGAGGCATTCATGTCCGCCATTGTACCGTCGAGAAAGCGAAGTCGATGCCGAAATCGCCGCCTCCGCACAGAATGCCGATCTCGCGCGCCAAATAAGCTCATCCAAAACACTCGGATCGGCGCCGATTGCGTAGGGCACGTACAATTCGCCCGATCGTGGGTGGGACCGGTTCGGAAGAGTCCCACGCGATCGGACTGGATGGTCTCCGAGATTCGCGACGCGTCTTCCATCTGTCCCCGGACGTGGGAGTAGCGATTCCGTCGATCCTCCGCATCGAAGAGGCCAATTCGGTCTCTAGATCTCCATAGATCGCTACAAAGAACGCGTAGGCGAGTCTCAAATTAGGTTTCCACATGTTTACGGTACTCCGAAATGCAACCAAATGCGATCTCCGATTCGGAACGGGACTTGATTTGCATTGATACTCTGGAAAAAAAAAAAAGAAATGGCATCGAGCCAATGGAATACTTCGTAAATTCAAGGAATAATGATTCGACCATATTAAACTCAGATAAATAGTCATCATTTTGCGGCACACCGAAATGCGATCTCCGGTTTGGAACGAGACTTGATTTCCACTGATACTCTGGGAGAAAAAAAAAAGAACAAAGAAATGGATTCGAGCCAAAGGAATACTTTGTAAATTCACGGAATAATGATTCGACTAGATTAAACTCAAATAAATAGTCATAACTTTGCGGCACCCTGGAATGCATCCCAAATGCGATCCCCGGTTCGGAACGAGACTTGATTTGCATTGATATTCTGAAAAAAAAAAAAAAAGATATGGCATCGAGCCAAAGGAATACTTCGTAAATTCAAGGAACGATGATTCGACTAGAATAAACTCGAATAAATTGGCGTAATTCCGAAGACACATGTTGTCGAATTTATTCGAGTTTGGGTTAAATAATAATATTTTTAAACGGTTAAATTTTTCTCTGGGTTAATGAAACTTGGGAGGGGTGGATACCGAGTGGGCTCTTTTTAAGGCAAGGAAAAGTGCTCTCAGAATCTCGTGGAGAGGGTGAACGTCGACTCCCGAGGAATGTCAGAGGAGTGCAGCTGGTTGCAGAATGCATCTCGGACGACTCGCGGGGACGAGAGCGAGAGGGCCGAGTTTTTGCAGCAGCTTCGTCTCGAGTCCGCGACTTTCGCCGAGGCGCCGTTTAACCTCTTCGCTGGTCGGCCCTGACTTTCTCCCCGAGAGACCCTTCCCCCTGGCGAGCGGCAGAATATATCGGGGGATGACATTAGATACCGAGTAAGCGAAAATCCAGGGAACTACGAGGAACCTCCGATGGACGTCGAATCAACGACCGGGAGAGATTCGGCAAAATGACTTACGTCGAGCAGACGATCGAGGAATAAGTGAAACGCGGAGGTGAAGTATCGACGACCGTAGGGATCATCGGAAAATCATTAGATGCCGAACGACGAGGGATAATCAGTCGAAAATCATCGAACGTTGAACGACGAGTGGAAAATCCGCTCTAAAATCATCGAATGTCGAACAACGACCGGAAAGTCGTCGGACGTCGAACTACGGCCGAAAAATCATCAAACATCGAGTGACGACAGAAAAGGTCGGATAAAAATCATCAAACGTCGAGTGACGACAGAAAAGGTCGGATAAAAATCATTGGACGTCGAACGACGACAGGTAAGGTCGGATAAAAATCAGTGGACGTCGAACGACGACAGAGAAGGTCAAATAAAAATCATTGGACGTCGAACAACGACAGAAAAGGTCATAAAAAAATCAGTGGACGTCGAACGACGACAGAAAAGGTCAAATAAAAATCATTGGACGTCGAACGACGACAGAAAAGGTCGGATAAAAATCATTGGCCGTCAAACGTCGACAGAAAAGGTCGGATAAAAATCATTGTACGTCGAACGACGACGGAAAAGGTCGGATAAAAATCATTGGACGTCGAATGACGACCGAAAAGTCAGTCCAAAATCATTGGACGTCGAACGACAGAAAAGGTCGGATAAAAATCATTGGACGTCGAACGACGACGGAAAAGGTCGGATAAAAATCATTGGACGTCGACGACAGAAAAGTCAGTCCAAAATCATTGGACGTCGAACGACGACCAAAAACATAACAAAAAAAAATCATCAAACGCCAAATGACGAGCGGAAAATCAGCTCGAAATCCACGGGTGATTTTCATCATCCGATTTTTATATCTCGTTCACATCATTCGATGGCGTGTAATACAAAAGTCGGTGACCCGGGGCCATCCTTACCCGGACGGTCTTCGGCTTCGGGGAGGACCGGTGGGTGGTTGTGCCGACGAATCGGGTCGCCTCTTGAAGGTATCTCAGCTGGCCTCGTTTCACCGGGTCTTCGGCGACGCTCCTCTCCTCGCCGCGCGTCAGCGTCGTCGTCTTCCGGACAATCCGCGTCACGATGCGCCTGGCGCCGTTCTCCCCTCGCCTCGAGGTTTTCGTCGACTCGATCGACGAGCCTGAACCGATCAAAGTCTCCGTCGAGATCGATTCCTCGCGACGAATCGATCTAGTCGAGTCTGCCTGGTTTTCCGCCATTTCTTCTCGCGTGCGTTGCAAAATTCCAGCGCGATTATATCCCGAAAGAAAAAAAAAAAATCGTACCAAACAAGTATATTGTTCGAGGAAGTTCAAGGAATAATGAATTTCACCCAAATAAGCCCAATTAAACAGGTTGTAAAGTTTCTTAGGAACTACGACAATTTCTGTCTATTTCAGCGAAATCATTATTTCTCGTATTATCAAAATATTTCTTCGATTGAATGATCCATTTTTTTTTTCTCAGGGGATTAGAAAAAATGGCGGTTACATTTTTCTCCTCCCCTATCGCCTTGAATAAAATGCTGATTTCCCAAGGAAACTGATATTTCGACCGGGTTCACGAGTGCACCTTTCCTCGAGATAAGGAGGAATGCCTTATCTATCGCGTGTAATGAGATACGGACGTTTACGACGATTCACGCCGTACATACCACGCGCGTCCCGGCGACTCGAAAACGTCATTCTTGTATTTGTTCCCTTCTTAACGTAATATGAAAGTGTGATATATACATACGAAAAAGTAAAAATATATGTAAAATATTTCTCCTAACTGGGCGCACCGAATCAGTTGAAACTTCAACGCGTGATTACGAATGCCCTAAGGAAGAACGCGATGCTCGTGAAATTTCATCTTTCGAAAAAAAAAAAAATTAAAAAAAAAAATGTCTATCTTGGACAAGAACGAGAAAGACGCTTTTTTTTCCTTCGAAAAATGAAACTTCACGAGCATCGCGTTTTTCCTTAGGGCCTCCATAATCACGTGTTAAAGTTTCCGATAATTCGGTGCACTCGTTTTGGAGAAAAGTTATATAAATATAATATATATTTTATATGTATATAAAATAACCCTTTCATATCGCATTGACTCTATGTAATCCAAATTCTATTTTCAAGCCCGGAAAAATCCTACGAAACCGCAAATATCAACCCTAGGATGCCAAGAATTTGCATATCATTTTCAGGGCAGTCTCGACTAGATTCTCGATCTTCGATCTTCGATCAGACCTAGAACCTCGGTGGAGAGTCTGCGTTTCGTGTGGATCGCCTGCAGATCTGGCGTTCCTCCCGCGGGACCGGCCCCGGAGACGTTGTCCCGGTCGTCGGCTTCCCGGGTGCCCTGGACGAACAGCCTCCCGCTCTTGCTGAATCGATATATCGACATCTCTTGGACTTTGTTCTTCTCGTCCAGGACCTCAAATGCCGTTGGCTGGATTTCCTCTTCGAGTATCGATCAACGGAAAGTCGCCTCCGAGGAACATCCCTCGGGATCTCGATTTGTACTCTCGATTTTTGCAGGCACCTGGATTTTCGAGTACCTCGATTTTTGCGGGCACCTTGATTTTCTAGCACCTCGATTTTCCGAGTTCGTGTCTGGAAGCAGGATTCACGGTTTCGCGACTTCCCCGGAAAGGAGACCGTTTCTCTCCTCGCGACTCGCCCGACGATTTCGTATATCAAGGCGGTAAAACCTTTCGATTAATCCGAGAAAAGCGGCAAGCGAAAGTGGTCATTTTTTATCAACCTCGATTATCATAGACTACTTTCAAGGCGTTAACAAAACATCCGAATTAGTCCAAGAAAAGTGTGGTTTTATTTTTATCTCGATTATTTGAAGGCGTTAACGAACTCAATTAACCGGAGGCACGCTGCAAGTAAAATTGCATTTTTTTATGTGTGTATATATATTATTACTATCGATTATTAATACACTCAAGCGTTGATGTTGTAACATTTGATTAATCTATTTTTTTTATATATATATTAATTTCACGTGGTTAAGCGTGAGCATTTTGAAGGTGGTACAAGAGAGTGGAAGAGTTAGAAAATTTAGATTGAGAATTTAGCGAGAGGACGATATAATGATTTTTATTATTTGCGTTTTTATTTTCAAGATCACCCGGCCATCCCGAGTGCCGATCACCGACTACCGATCTGCTCGGACCGTCGTCGCTCTATATCGATAGGCAGCCCCCCTTGACTTTCATAAATCTCTCCATATATACGAGGCAAGGTCGCCGGTCTAGATATTTCCCAAGGTCGGTTTCCCGCCGCGAAGACGGATCGCTTCCGTCTTTCCCGATCCGGAGGATCGGCAGTTTCCAAATACTGACGACGATCCGCGCACTTTTAATCCACGTGCTCGAATGCCCTGTAAACAGCTCGCAGTTCCACGCAAGATCGCGTCTACGTAGCTTATGATTTAATCGGCGGGACCGTGATTATCTCCGTGAGAATAGCGATCGAGGTTTTAGTAAATTGTTATCGTGGGCGTGGGAATGTTTTCCCGATTCGATTATGGATAATGGTAGGCGAGTCGCGAGCGAGGATCGCAATGTACCGTCGAGAAGGTTGAGGATCGAAGATCGAACGGACGCGGGTCGAACGACCGGCCGATCTCGCGAGGTCCTTCCAGGACCGCGGCTCGCGAGCGACTGTCGCTCCGCGCGCGGCGACCGGCCGCCCCCACCTGTTCCCGACAGTCCGCAACGCTCGGTGACGCTCCGTGACGGACCGCAACGCCCAACAAACGCACCGTTAAATATATCTTGAAACATGGCATACACATAATCAAAAGTACGTCCCCCAACAAACGCAAATTAAATACATCTCCTGGAAATATAGCGAACACCGAAAAAAAAAAAAAAAAATGTCATCGAATCAAAGAAATATTTCCTCAAACAGTACCGAAGAAGTATTCGGTTAATTGAAAGACTAATTGTTTCATTCGAAAATAAGCTGGAATAAATAGGATGCAACATTTATTCGGAATTATGATAGTTTCTTTTAGTCAAATCATTGTTTTACGATTCTCGACATTTTGTACGCTGACTTTTGATCAGTTGTACATGCACGATTGTACGTATTATTTTATTGCATTGTATAACTATATTGTACCGATTTATATTCGTATCCTAGGTTTTGTTTGTTTTTCAAAATTTCAGACCCTCGAGAAAGAAGCGGAGGCGCACTCGTTGCTCTCGAAGGGCGACCTCGCGCTCTTCCCGGCCTTTTTCGCGGGCGCCGTGGGCGTCGCGGCGCTCCAGAGAAGGGACACGCTCCCAACACGGCTGCCCAGCCTTGAGGAGCGCCATGTTTTCATAATCCACCGATTTCTTATACGCCGTTCCTCGAATTTGCATGCTAATGAATTACGTGGGTTAGGAGAAGAGCGCAGGACGCGCATCGCCTCGTCTTCTAGGTCGAAATCAAAGATTTTCATGTTGCGTCGAAAATTCGGTGGCGAACGCATCGAAAAACTCCCAGATAACGACGCCTGCACTGAGAGGAAAAAAAAATCATTGAACCAAAGAAATACTTTGTCAATTGGAGGAATAATTATTCAACTCAAATGAGGTCGAATAAGTTGATTGGAATTCGGAATTATGACAATTCATTTAAGTGGAATAATTCTTGGGATTAACCAAATATTTCTTTGGTTCGACGAATGTTTTTTCTTAGGGTGCTTAACTAAATTATGGCAATTTATTTAAGCGTAATCATTCTTGGGATTATCCAAATATTTCTTGGGTTCGACGAATGTTTTTTTTTTCTCAGGGTGCATAACTAAATTATGGCAATTTATTTAATTGTAATAATTCTTGGGATTAACCAAATATTTCTTTGGTTCAACGAATGTTTTTTTTTTCTCAGGGTACATAACTGAATGATGGCAATTTATTTAATTGTAATAATTCTTGGGGTTAACCAAATATTTCTTTGGTTCGACGAATATTTTTTTTTCTCAGGATGCATAACTAAATTATGACAATTCATTTAAGCGTAATCATTCTTGGGATTAACCAAATATTTCTTTGGTTCGACGAATGTTTTTTTTTTCTCAGGGTGCATAACTGAATGATGGCAATTTATTTAATTGTAATAATTCTTGGGATTATCCAAATATTTCTTTTGTTCGACGAATGTTTTTTTCTCAAGTTGCATAATTTGACATCCGACCGAAGCTTAAATCGCAGATCCCGTAACGGGACCGGGGCTAAAAACCTCAAACTCGACTCCGGTAGCGCGAAACGGACCCCGAAGAGTCGTCGAGAGATTCGGTCGACGACGACTCGACATCTCGCTCGTCCACCGCGAGACAAAGCGAGAAAACCGCAAACAGCTCGGTCGTCCTTCCTCGAGCGGCAAGAAAACGGCTCGAGAACGGAACGCCGACTCGCCCCCCTCCTTCCGGAGGAAGAGGCGGTACGGTTACGTATGCACAGTATGTATGAGAAGTCCTCGAGAGAAAGAGAGAGAGACGGGATTCACCCGGGCCGCTTCCGGTGATTATGATCCTGGAATGGAGGTCGATCGACGCCTCTACGTCCCGTTGGACGAAAAACGCCGCGGGTCGTCTTTTCAAACGGAAGGGACACGTCGGGGTCCACATCGAGAGGGGGGAGAAAAATTGGGCGGAGAAAGGACGTCCTTCCTCCGTCCCTCCTCTATGACGAAACCCCCCCCGCCGAGTATTTCCGCAGGTGATGTCACGGAATGGCGTCACTCACCGAGGAGAGACTCCTGAGAAATCGCGAAATCCTTCCATCTTTTCGCGCTCCTCGAGTCGATTTGAATATTCCCGCGTTCAAATATAATATTCGTCAATTTCGCCGACACCACGTTCAACGGTCAAAAGTGGCGGCCAATCGAATTGCCGAACACGGGACACGTGAGGTTAGGTATTTCGAAATTTTAAAGGGTAAGTCCGGGATTATACTCACGGAAAGGAACGACACCCCGATTCAAAGATGGCGGATACCCTAACGAAGTTAGCCGGGGTTCCGGAGGATTACCGGACACTCGATACTCGTCGCGAAACTCGATACGTGCCATTTGAAACGCGAGATACGCGCGTTGTACGGAGTTCAACTAGAGTGCTATCGAACGGGGACTCGCGATTGGTCGCCGGGTTCGCGAGATCCCGAAAGGCGCCTCCTGATTGGTCGCCGGATTCCAGCGCGGCCCGTGATTGGTCGCTTGCGGTCGGCCGCCCGCATACTCGGCGCACGCGACCGCCGACCAGCGGCCGGGCGCTCGGAGGCGCTCGGGGGCATTCGGGAGCATTCGGGAGCGCTCGGCCTCCGGAAGGGCGACGCGATCGCGCCGCGATTAACCTAATCGTAAATCTCTGGACCGTCGTCGCCCACGGAGATCGATCGATAGATCGACCCCGCCCACGCGACGTGCCTCGAGCTTCCGCGAAGCGCTATATATGGCGACCCGCGACCGTCCTTCCGCGGATAATCGGTGCGATCGAAAAGGATCGGTCGGAATGTCGAGAGCGATCCGAAATGACGCGCGTACGCGTTGCGACGCGTTCTGACCGCGAAACCAGAAGACGAGGAAGAGAGAAAACAGGGGTTGTTTATTTCTTTTTCGTGCTCTCGATTTACGGGAAACGGTTACGCAGCGCAATATGGCGGCTGGCCACCTATCGGGAAGGGAGAGACGAAGGATGATCCCTATACTCGTTGTCTCTTGTCGCTATCTTCGGCAGCATAAACATGCAGCAATTATTTCCCATTCTCGTATATATTATTATCGAGGACACACAGGTGGATTTCCGGTGTCTACCGTGCCGATTGTATTCCTAGCGTCCTTGCGTCGCTGATACGGATACGTATAGAATGCGCGCGCGATTCGATCTCAGGGGGTGGCTCGAAAAAAAAAAAAAAATGGGGGAAAAGGAGGAAAAGAAAAAAAGGCCCTTGCGAAATTCCCGACGAGTTGTTCGCGCGACAGGCTGTTACGACAGTCCGTTCATTAGGATTGCGCGTCGCGTCGAGGTATGTCGCCTTGACCGACAAAAGGAACACCGTTGTGCGCGCGTCCTCCGCCATTTTTCGCCGCGCGTCGCGCCCTCTGCCGGGAGAGCATTTCAAGCGTCCTTAACTACTCCCAAATGAAAAGTTAATCAACGCATGGGGTAAAGAAACGCCTGCACTTGTCCAGTTTCTAAATAGGAAAAGAATCTAGATAAGGTGGTTCTCAATCACGGAGGCATGCTGGACTTACTCGTCAAGATCTACCCGACGCTCCTCTACTGCATTTTACGGCACCCTCTAATTTTTTTTATTGAAGCTAAGGTTGGAAAAACAACGAGGTTCCTATGTCACTTAAAAAGCGATCGTCGATGATTCGACAGGTGGGCGAGGAGCGGCCACGTGGCATCTCGGTCGACGGTCGAGCAGCGATTGCGGGGGAGCGAGCGATGCAGGCGGTGCAGGTGGCGCCATCCATGCTGCGCTTTGGAAGTAAGCGAGGCGAGCGAGGGGGGTCGGTAAAAGGCAGCGCGCGGCCGGTAAGCGAGGACTCGCGCCAGTCGCGGCCGGGAGCTCGCGCCGCGCGGACGGCGGCTCCGGCGGGTCGGCCGGCCTCTAAATACAGGGAAAGGCTGCGAAAACTTACCTTGCGTCGCCATCTCTGGGGCGCAAAAGAAAAAGATTTCCACGATTAGATCGCACCTCTTTTGCCGAGGTAATGTCGGGACTCGATGTCCCTCTTTACTCAGGGTCGCCGAGTAAACCCGGGACATCGAGGACTCATTAAATCCCTCCAAAAGTTTCGTCCATTTCCACAGACATCACATCTCGCCGGAAAATGACGGAGTTTTTGGAACGACCTAACGTTTCCCGTGAGAAAACGAAATCGAAACAACGGAAATCACGAATTGGACCATTTAATGCCGGACGGTCGCGAGATCGTTTTTTCTTTTTTCACTCGGGCCTCATTATCCCCTAAATTACAAAGATCGTTATATATATTTTCCTTCTAAATACTTTAGAGACATCTCATCAATTTCTCAAGGATGTACTAGAAATTCGGATCCCAGGAGGGGAATGAAACGAGGGGCGCGGCCTGACGTAGATTATGAAGAAGACTCTTTTTAATTAAGCGGAGTCGAATCATCTCCAATGGCGGTTCCTTTCGCAACATCCTCTTCTTCCCGTTCGCGGTCCTTGCATTCTTTTTTTATTCCCCAGCCCCCACCGGAATCGAATGACGCGACGAGCTCTCGCAGTGACCATTTTCAGCCTGATCAGAAGCCCCGCGCCGCCGCGGAATGACCGTCATTACTGTAACCCGCTTGCCAGGAAAAAAAGAAGAAAAAAAAAGAGGAGGAAAAAAGGGACGTAAAAAGGAAGCCAAAAAACGAACGAAGAAGAAAACATTAGCGCGACCCTGCTTTCTCCAATTTGCGGCCGGCGCCGAATTTGGAAGCCGTTTTATCCTTCTCGATACCCACGCACGTACAGGTGTACACACACGCGTGTCAGCGTCCCATATATACACGTATATCCAGTGACACATACAATGACGGCACCGCGTCCACCACTACACGTGTACGTCGACATCGAGAGCGCTTATCAATTAAATGCCCTCGCTAATTAAATTGAACCGCAACTCGACATCCGCGCCATTGGTCAGTCCAGGTCGCACGAGAAGCCAAAAAAAAAAATATATTCCAAGTAAATTTCAGGCCGATGATTCGTCATCGTCATTACCTCCGGTATACGTAAAATCGAAGAAACTCTCAGGCGGTATCGAGGGCGCTTATCAATGAAATGTGCCCTCGGTAATTAATTACAATCGCCACTCGATACATGACATTGGTGGTTCCAGGCCGAACGAAAAGGGAAGACATTTTTTTTTATAAAAAATTTCAGCTCGATTTATGATTCGTCATCGGCATTACTTCCGGTATACGTAAAATCGAAGAAACTCTCAGGCGGTATCGAGGGCGCTTATCAATGAAATGTGCCCTCGCTAATTAATTACAATCGCCACTCGATATCTGACATTGGTCGTTCCAGGCCGAAAGAAAAAGGAAGACATTTTTTTTATAAAAAATTTCAGCTCGATTTATGATTCGTCATCGGCATTACTTCCGGTATACGTAAAATCGAAGAAACTCTCAGGCGGTATCGAGGGCGCTTATCAATGAAATGTGCCCTTGGTAATTAATTACAATCGCCACTCGATACATGACAATGGTCGTTCCAGACCGAACGAGAAGGGAAAAGGAATTTTTTTTTATAAAAAAAATTTCAGCCCGATTTATGATTCGTCATCGTTATCACCTCCGGTATACGTAAAAGGTCGAGGAAACCCTGAGGCGGAACTCGACGTTACCGGACGCCAAAATGCAGAAGCAGCAAATCAATGTCAGCGGTGAAATCAAAGAAACGTAGCTTCCGGCATCGAGTGCAAGATACGTGCCCCCTCCACTATGTGGCGGTGATCGCATAAGCGGTTTACAGTGCCGGTGTTATCGGTGTCTAATCTCGGTATCAAAACTATCAATGAACTTCTGCGTGCGAGACCATCGTGGCAGCTCCTTCATACGTCTCCGCCACCCGCCGAGTTTGATAATTCATTGGGAGAATTTATTCGAATTAATTCGAGTCAAACGATTATTCTTCGAAGAAATATCCAAAGAAATATCTTTCTGGTATTATTCTCTCAAGGAAACATTTCTCCGGTTCAATGAGACGTCTTTCTCGGTGCAGGGGTTGCCGTCGAAGAAGTGGTAAATTTGTATCTTTACGGGGGAAAAAAAAGGAGTCCATCCATCGGGAGGGATTCGTTCCTTTTTTTTTTTTTTTTTTTTTTTTTTTTCGAGAAGCGAAGAGACGGGAAGACTCGAGGAGAGCGCGAAGGAGGAGGAAGAGCGCATCGATCTCGAATTCCCGGACGAGACGGCCTCCTCTTCCCCGAGCGTCGAGACGAAAGAGGCGAGAGATACGAGAGATACGGAAGATACGTTTTGCTACACGGTGACCTGGCCGGAACACTGCCCGCCTTCATGCAACTGCGGCGTAACTCGGTTAGGACAGCTTTTTTTGCGAGCTCCCGGCGCCGACGCACCGACGCGCCGACGCGCCGCAACAGCCGTCCCTTTATCGGCGCCCTTTTGCCACAGAGAGCCGTCTCCTGCGGAAAATCCGCGGGAAACGTTATAAATCGCGACCCCCCGGGGAACGAGGTTGCCCTGCAGTAACCACTTATCGGGTCGATCCCTCCCTTTACCATTCAGAATTCATGAAATTCTCTTTGTAGAAAAATGACGAGCCCCCATGTTGATGGTAATGGACTGACTTTTTTTATATTATTTGGATCTGAGTGATAGGAAATTCATGAAATTCTCTTTGTAGAAAAATGACGAGCGCCCATGTTGACGGTAATGGACTGACTTTTTTTTTTATTATCAGGATCCGAGTGATAGGAAATTCATGAAATTCTCTTTGTAGAAAAATGACGAGCATGTCGACGGTAATGGACTGACTTTTTTTTTTTTATTATCGGGATCTGAGTGATAGGAAATTCATGAAATTCTCTTTGTAGAAAAATGACGAGCGCCAATGTCGACGATAATGGACTGACTTTTTTTTCATTATCAGGATCCGAGTGATAGGAAATTCATGAAATTCTCTTTTTAGAAAAATGACGAGCGCCCATGTCGACGGTAATGGACTGACTTTTTTTTTTATCAGGATCTGAGTGATAGAAAATTCATGAAATTCTCTTTTTAGACAAGTTACATGCGCGAATGTCAGAAGAAATGTTGACAGCAATGGGTTATTTTCTTATCAGGCCGCGACGCGGCGTTTTTATCAAATCCCCTCCGGCGCCGGAAAGCCTCCAGAAAGTCGTGGAAAATCGGGGAAAATTGGGAAAAAATCATCGGCGAGCGGTCCATGCCCAAAGAGTTGAAATAAAGTGTCGCAAGATCGGGATAAAGGTGTGAAAATCGGTTCCGGAGGAACCGAGGAGGACTTTGCGAACAGGGGAGAGACGTCGCGCGTGTCGCGCGGAGAAAAAGGCGCGGCGCGCGTGCGGATTGCCCGCCGATCGGAACCCGCGGCGAATTTAAAACGCGTCCCTCCTCCGTCCCCGGCCATGTGCCACATACGGAAAGGCTATTTACCCATAGCCATGTCAAGGGTCTCCGAGTGGGAACGTTTATCCACGGACCTCCACGACCGAGACGGCAAATACCTTGGGCGCGATTTCGTCCTGCGAGCGAAGACGGATCGCGAGGAAGGGCTTAAAAAAAACTCGCTCTAAACGTCCTCACAGCCCCTGGATTCACGTAGATCGCTTCACGCGTTTCAATTTTTAAATTCCCCGCCTTAAGGCGGCATGAAACTTGGCTCGTTACGAATCTCTTCCCTGAAACCCCCCTTATTTTTTTTTTCCCCTAACCGTGCGTACCAAATATTAAAAATTGTTGAAATTCTTCAATTTGACCAAGGAGGTCCCGAAGAAGGTCTTGAAAGTCGCAAAATTAAAAAAAAAAATTGTTTATTTATCTCGGAGAACCCAAAAAAGTATTTTTTTTTCTTCGAAAAATGACATTTCGCGAGATTCAAGGCCTCCATAAACATATGTTAAAGTTTGAAATTATTTGGTGCACCCAATTTGATATACGTATGACACTTTCATGACGCCTTAACGCGTTAACCATCTCTTGGTATTGAAAAAGTGAAAGAATCCCCGACTGCGCATGCGCCCGAACACCCTTCCTCGCGTCCAAGCCGACCTTAAGAGAGGACGCCCCGGCGTCGAACTCACTTGGAAGTGGAGGATGATGGTCCAGATGAGGCCGAGAGTGAGCTTAGGGTTGCCGTCGACGATGTCCTCGGCGCGGATGTTGACCAGCTTGATCTTCTTGTAGCGCAGGAAGTCGAGCGCCATCTGGACGTTCTGCAGCATGTGGAAACGCATTCGGCCCCTCTCCCTCGGCTGAAAGAACAAGTCCAAGGATTGAGGTCCCGCTCTCGAGCGGAGTCCTCGAGGTCGTCCCGAGTACTCCTGGGATCGGTCCAAGACACTTACGAGGTGCTCGCCGGAAAGCACTTCCAGGAGGGAGATGAGGTTGTGCCCGTCCCGCAGGTCCTCGAACAGGTCCCCGACATGTCTGCTCGCCTGGAAGCGAAAGATCGAGTTAGTCACGGCCGACCTCGAATTTCGCAAGTCCAACGACTATGGGAGGCACAACTAGCGAGGAACTTGCTACTGACGTAAACGCCATGAACGCCATAAACGCCTTAAACGCCGTAAACGTAACACATCTAGGCCTCGAGCGCGTTCCGCTCTTCAGGGACCGTCCTTCTCTCTTTCTCTCGCGGGCGCGTACGTTTGCGTGCAAGCGAGAAAAGAAAAAGAAAAGGAAATCCCTCCAAGGATTTGTTGCGAGAATTGCTTTCGGATATCTCGAAAAAAACCAAACTGCAAGCGGTACAGGATGCAGACAGCGTGCACCTCTTCGTGCAGGGAAACACCAAACGGGAGGAAGAAGGACGCAGGATGCCCGGACCTCGCACTCGGATCTCAGAATGATCCGAAGACGGTAAAAATTAAAGCTAATCAATTACGGAGAGGCTACTCTTCTCCCCTCGCACTTTATCAATTCATTTACATTCCATTTTTCATTCTTACTAATTTTCATCGTAATTCCGGACGTCATTGAAACCGTCATTGAATATTATGAACAAGTCCGAGTCGCAACATCTGTCTTATAGACTTGAAAGAATTCAAAAAAGTGCAGTTATTATTAAAAAAAAAATGAAAAATAAAAACACTATTTTATCGGGCCGGATTAAATATGCCCCGCAAATTTTTTTTCCTGGTTGAAAGTATACCGGATATTTTTTGTGGAATATTAATATTGGAAAAATAAGTGCAATCTCGAACGTGGTTTTTACCGTGAACCAATTTATGAAGGACCGCACTATGAAAGTAGACTAAGAGAGGCATGATTGCCTTTTTTCTTTCATTTCCACCGTTTATGTATTTATTTTTTTTTTTTTTTTAATATCCAGGTAATGGGCGAGATCAAGTCAGGAGTGCAGGGTCCACGTGTCCTACGTCCATGGGAAACGATCACACGACTCGGACAGAGGGAATCCGTCAACTTACGGTGGGGGAACAGCACGGCTGGTTGTTCACGACAACGCACACGTGTAGGCACGTGTAGGTCTGAAACGTTAAAGAACAAGAGTGAACCTCCACCTGGCAGGGGTCGGGGCAAGGCGACGGTCAACACTCTCGTTAAACAATTTTACACCTCCTTTTCATCCGAGAATAGACGAAACACAGATTTCCCTGCAGCTGCACCCTCGATATTTCGAGACCTGCCGGGAATCGCGACGCAGACTGCATCGAAGTGCACTCTAGGTAATTTTAATCGCGTAATAAAATCCCGAGACACAATTCCAATACGAAACTTCGGAGATATCGTACCTCGAAAAAACGTGTATAATGTTATACTTGGATATTAACAGTGTAACAATTTCCTATACCACGACGCTGCACTTCGGGAGAAGTGCATCGAGGCTCCCGCAGAAAATGCAGAAAATGCAGAAGGCGCGGATTCCGCACCTGTACCCGCGACTACCGTCGCTCAAGTGCGCCTCCAGGAAATCTCGAGTGTTGCGAGGGTCCAGGGACATAAAAAGAGCCCGACCAGTTCCTCCTCTTCCTCTACGAAGAGAGAAACGGAGGAATCGGAGGTGACGAGTCGGGAAAGTGGACCGAGAGGAGAATACGCGAGTCCGGTCGGATCAGCTGATCGCCTTCGTTCGCCGTCCATAATTTTCAGGTATATCGAGAGTTCCCTTTAAAAGGGCGTCTCGAGTCCCGCCGAATCGTGGATTCTCCTCCCGGGGTCCGTCGAATTAGCGGGTCGGCTAGTCGCACTTGCCGGGATTCTTCGGGGGCTCGTGGATCCTACCTTGACGTATTTCCAGTGCTGCGTGAAAGGGAAAAGCAGATACATATATTTCAATGAGTGAGGCGAGTGATATCCGAATTTATGCTCGATGCAAAAAGGAAAACGAAAAAACCAAGGGAAACGACAAGAAATCTATCAGAGATCTCCCGTAAACTTCTCCATCCGCGTTTCTATATTAAAAAAAAAAAAAAAAATGCGCAACTTATAGATACGACTTATAAAGATATTATGTATATGTATGTAGCAGGAACTCGAGAGAATTTCTTAAAGATTTTCTACGAATGTGGATTATTCCCCAGGTTGCATTAGGACCGCACTCTCAGGGTGCAGGGGATTCGCGGGTACCGAGCTTTATCCGGTGCAGCAGAGCAAAGAGGAGGCAAGGGTTCCGCGGTTCGACATAAAAAATAAAAAAAATAAAAAATGCGCAACTTATAGATACGACTTATAAACATATTATGTACATGTATGTAGGAGAAACTCGAGAGAATTTTTTCAAGATTTTCTATGAATCTGGATTTCCCAGGTTGCATTAGGACCGCACTCTCAGGGCGTAGTGGACTCGCGGGTACCGACCTTTATCCGGTGCAGCAGAGCAAAGAGGAGGCAAGGGTTCCGCGGTTCGACATAAAAAAAAAAAATGCGCAACTTATAGATACGATTTATAAAGATATTATGTACATGTATGTGGGAGAAACTCGAGGGAATTTTTTCAAGATTTTCTATGAATCTGGATTTCCCAGGTTGCATTAGGACCGCACTCTCAGGGCGTAGTGGACTCGCGGGTACCGACCTTTATCCGGTGCAGCAGAGGAAAGGGGCGGCGAGGGGCGGAAAGTGGGCGACGGGGGAGCAGGGAAGGAGAAGGAGAAGGTGTCCGAATAAGGTCAGACGAATAAGGAAAGCCAAGCGTGGGTGCCAAGGAATCGGCCTGGTAGGTCGAGAGAGCCGCGCTAAAACTGCAGCCGGCAGGGAGTGCAACTTTTGACGAGGCTGTGCAATTGCGCCACCGGTGTGCGACAAGTGCGAGCGACACCGTGAATAAGGAAATGGACACGGGCAATCGCCGCATAAGGGAAGAAAATGAAGGAAGAGAGGAAAAAAAAAAGAAATACGGCGCTCGCTATTTCTCTCGATCGCCCGAGATGGGCTCTTAGGTGAGAACCGGACGAGTCGATGCACCGGTGCACCGATGCAACGATGCATCGACATTGACTCCGCCGAGGAGTCGTGGGACTCGAGGCTACAGGAATTCGTGAGTCATGAGAAACGTAATGCGCGACTCTCGGATCGGCCGTCGTCGATCCGCGTCCGATCGGAGATCGATCGATCGATCTCGCGACCTCGTCGCGTCGAAAGCGAATCCCTGAATCTATCGAGGGACCTCCCGAGGTGATTGGAAACTCCTGCTGGGTATATAGTCATCGTGCCTGAATCCATTAACAAAAGGCGAACGGTGGGTGGCAGGGAAGCTGCCGGGAGCGAAGCTTTGTCGTGGACCAGTGATCTGTCAGGAGACGAGATGACGAGATGAAGAGATGAGCCGCGGAAGGCGAGAAGTCGAAGCGACAAAAACTTCCAGCAGGAGGAAAAAAGAATCTCAAGCTGAACGAACCGAAATCCCGGTTGTTTAACCGGATCCTACCTACTATTTTTTTTTTTTTTCCATTTTATTAGAAGAGTCAAACATTTCTAGGAAAATATTATCCGGCAAACGTGACGCCTTTTCTGAACAAATCTAACGATAGTCTCCGGGTGGAGGATCTGGAACTTCCTTCCAAAAATCGACCCGATAGCCAACTTTCATTGAAAATAATCGCATTGAAGAGTTTCCTCCCAGAAATTTCATACATTGATATATGTGCCCATAATTATGAAAGTGGTCTAAGTCATATATTTTTTGTTTCGAAATTACATTGAATTAATTTCGTTTGAAATAATATGGCGTGAAATAACTGATAAACTCATTTTTTTTTTTTAATTTTGACTCAGACCACTTTCATAATTATGGGCACATATCGCGACCCTAAGTGGAGTTTCAATGACCTCGGTGAAGTGATTCTTTTTTTTCATTCCCCTTGTGGTAAACATTCTGCAAAGATATTTCCCTCGTTTCGCGCCGTCAAGGAAGTGAGCATTTCTTTTATAACCTCCGTGAATGATTTCCTCTCGCGCGGGGACGAGCCGAAGAAACCGCAAAGTCGACTCGGAACAAGGAATAGACGAGAAGAAGAGGACGCGGATCGCAGCTGCGTGCACCTACGCAACGGTAAACGCAGAAACCCTGGAATAATATTAGTATAATTTATATATCCAATCATCCATCAAATCCTGACCAATCCTTTAGATCGCTATTCTACTCAATAAAATCTTCAACATTAATTGTAATCTCTTATCTATTCTTAAATATAGTCATTGTAGTAAAAATATGTATTCATTTCAACAAACCACTCCGACAAATAAAAAAAAATTATAAATAAATCAATCTTAAAGAAAAATCCAATATTAACTCTACCTTCCCCTTCAAATATCTCAATCTGATGGAATATAGGATCTATTCTAGGTTTATGTCTTTTAATCCAAATTATTTCAGGAATTTTCCTTACTATACACTACACCCCTAATACTGAATTAGCCTTTAGAAGTGTAATTCATAGAGGACGCGGATCGCAGCTGCGTGCACCTACGCAACGGTAAACGCAGAAACCCTGGACGTGAATTACGGCCAGGCCGAACCCTTCTACTCTCGTGGGAAACGCCCGTCGAGGGAGAACTCGCTTCCGGTGCCGCCCAGGGTCCGAAAATAGAGCGCGAATTTCTCTCCCGTTTCCCGCCCTTAAAAAGGCGAACCGTAGTCGGGCCCCGAAGCGACAAAGAAAAGGAGCCGCGGAATTCTCGGAACCCGCGGCGCGGAATCGACGCATAAACAAACATCCGCAGCCGGCTGGAGGACCCAGAAGAGAGCCCTCGGAAGAGAGGAAGTCGAGCCAAACAATTTAGACCTAAAAAAACTCGACTCGAGCGGAAGTGCGCCATATCTCGGAGGATTCGCCTTAAAAATGATTAGTTTCAAGGAATCCGGAGGTGCGTCAACTTCCCCGAAGGAGGATTACCTCGGAGGTGCCGCCTAGAAAATGGTTAGTTTCCAAGGACTAGGGAAGGTATTTTAAAGAACAGGCCGAGAAAACTCCACGAAACGGTGTACTTATTCCTTGAGGAGGTCGCGAGGATATCTCGAGCCGAGTCGAAATTAGAGTCACCCAGGGGGTGGGATTTAAAGAAAGAAAAACGGAGAAAAGGAGGGATCCTCGTTAAGGCGATACGAAAACCTGGGACGTAAGGAGTTCAGGTTAGTCCCGAAAGTGAGACTGGAATATCCGACGAAAGATTTAATATTAAAAAGAAATGCAATAACCCTTGTTAGCCCTTTAGACGCATAAGAGACGCCAGACGTTTGGTCGAATATCGCTTGCCCGCCCTGATGAAATTCGCCCATACGTCGAAAGAGTTTAGCGCTCAAAGGGTCAAGGAGTCCCCTGCCTAGGAAAAGAACCTGAAGGATGTGACATCCTTCGAGATGTCCCGGGAGAGACTCGACCTTCCTTTCGAGTCGGCGAGGATCGATCACGTTTCGACCCAGACCCGGAAAGACGGCGCCCTGGGCGTCGATTTCACGCTCGCGTCCCCTTCGGGAAGCAGTCGATGCCGCGGCGCTCCTTAAAAAGGATCGCCCCCTTTGGATATACATATCCATCCCACCTGAAATCGACCGGGGAGCGGTCTTCCCGACAGCTCGGCCCCACCTGCCCGCTCGTAATCCTCCTGGTTTCTTCATTTCGGCCGATCCCGTGGCGACCTTGCGTCTCCACGAGGCGTAAGGTAAGACAAGGAGGCGCGTTCCGGAGAACGAGCCCTCTGGGGCTCGGCCCAAGGCCGGGCCGTATCAGGTTCGCTCTCATTGTCCAGGAGCGCCAAGCGCGTCCACCTTTGGCCGACTCGACCTTCCTCTTTTCCGATTTCCTAGGCTTTTCGGGGCTCGAATGGAGAGATTCCTCCAAAAAGAAATAAAATTTAGTTCGACGTTACCAAAAGAGATGATTGGCGTCCCTGAAAGGGGTACGACCCACAGGGTGGGGTGTGATAACAATTCCACTCGTGGCTTTATCTTCAAGTCGTCACGGTTGGGGATTATGTTCCTTCAGGGAGTGGCGCCAATTTTACAGCAAGTCAAATTTAAGTTGATAAAGTAGTGGGGACGATTTCTATAATTTTTTTTTTTTTCATCAATGATCAAGGCCGGGCCGTATCAGATTCGCTATCATTGTCCAGGAGCGCCAAGCGCGTCCACCTTTGGCCGACTCGAAGGTCCTTTTTCCTTCCTCTTTTCCGATATCCTAGCCTTTTCGGGGCTCGAATGGAGAGATTCCTCCAAAATGAAAAAAAAAAAAATGGTTCGACGTTACCAAAGGAGATGATTGGCGTCCCTGAAAGGGGTACGACCCACAGGGTCGGTGTGATAACAATTCCATTCGTGGCTTTATCTCCAAGTCGTCACGGTTGGGGGTTATGTTCCTTCAGGGAGTGGCGCCAATTTTACAGCAAGTCAAATCTAAGTTGGCACTGTAGTGGGGACGATTTCCGTCGCGACGCCTGAACTTCGACGTTAGCAAGGAACGAGCTCGACCTCGGGCGTAATGGAATATCGAGCCGCGTTTCGATTTCCATCGATCTTACGTCGCGTCCTTCGGATCTGCGCGCATCCCACCGTAAAAAGCGAGACGTCGCGTCTAGATGCACCGCGGTGCATTCTCGGTGCATGCAAGCAGAGAGAGAGACCATTCGTTAATCGTTCCCTTTGATTTCAAGGAACGTCCCGAGAAGCCTTCTTTGCAAGCCCGCGAAATCATCGCTTCCGGGGAATTCAAATTAATAATAAAATAAATGAAAAGTAGGAAATTTCTTACGACTTCGAAGATGACAAAAATTACAAAAAAAAAAAATAAATAAAGAATAAATAAATGAAAAGAACCATGTATCGGAGAATTTGCCAGAAAGCGAATATGAGAATTCAGGTTTTTGCCCTGAGAAAAAAAAGGAAGGGAAAAAAAAACATGTCATACTGAAAACTAGTCGCGGCCCAGTTTCCGCTCTTCTGGCGACGCAAGAGCGAGCGAGCATTGCGCGTCGATACGCAAGGCGTTACCTACGACCGGCTTCCTACTCGACTTGTGCAACGTGATCTACCCACGCGAGCCCGACGGCGATCGGCATCGATCTCGATCGATCGAGGCCCGGTGGACGCGGCGTCGCCGCGTCTCGGCGCGTTTTCCCTTTCCCGCGTTTCCGCAATCGTTATCGGCTAGATGGAAAGGATCGGAAGGACGCTCGAGAGGATGATCTAATGGACGATCGAGAGACGATCGAAGGGCCGATCAAAGGCGAGGCGATTTATCGGGGGGAAAGAGGGGGGATCGGATTCCGAGGTCTCGAACGGGCGCGACTCGATCTTACGGGAAGTAACGAGACCGAGTCGATCTCGAATTAAGTCATAAACCTGTCCAGAGTCGATATCGGGTCCGCGAGATTCCGCGATCCGACGGTGGTCGTTCTGAAATCCATAGCCGTATCGTTTACCCGGCGCTGAGCTCATAAATAAATCATAGAGCGGTTTCTCCGATCCCTCCTTTCCCCCCGGCCAACCTTTCCCCTGGAGCTCGAGGACCCCCCCCGAACTCTGGAAAGCGTCGACTTTGAAGTACGAGCCCTCGAGATCGGACTTCGAAGTACTCTGGGAGACATCAATGCCCTCCCATCCTACACAGGCGATGCCGTATCTGCAGGGGAGGCATTCATGTCCGCCATTGTACACTGAGAGACATCGATGCCCTCTCATCCTGCACAGGCGATGCCGTATCTGCAGGGGAGGCATTCATGTCCGCCACTGTAAGAGTCTTCGAAATTGAACTTCGAAGTACGAGTCTTCGAAATCGGACTTTGAAGTACGAGCCCTCGAGATCGAACTTCAAAGTACACTGGGAGACGTCAATGCCCTCCCATCCTGCACAGGCGATGCCGTATGTGCAGGGGAGGCATTCATGTCCGCCACTGTAAGTCTTCGAAATCGGACTTCGAAGTACGAGTCTTCGAAATCGGACTTTGAAGTACGAGCCCTCGAGATCGGACTTCAAAGTACACTGGGAGACATCAATGCCCTCCCATCCTGCACAGGCGATGCCGTATCTGCAGGGGAGGCATTCATGCCCGCCAATGTACACTGGGAGACATCAATGCCCTCCCATCCTGCACAGGCGATGCCGTATCTGCAGGGGAGGCATTCATGTCCGCCACTGAAAGAGTCTTCGAAATCGGACTTCGAAGTACGAGTCTTCGAAATCGGACTTCGAAGTACGAGTCTTCGAAATCGGACTTTGAAGTACAAGTCTTCGAAATCGGAAAGCCAGGACGTCCAGGGCGAGACTTTCCAACGTTTCGAACAGGGCAACTCGGTAGAGCCTCACACCAAATGCGCATACGAGGGCTTAAGGTGATATGAAAGTGGCCACTGAGAGGTCAATCGTCCGTGAAATTCTTCTCCGAATGATTTTGTTAGAAATCGAGGTTTTCTTTTTCGGGGGATGCCTCTCCTTTTCTTCTTACGGCGCCGACGCCCACGCTACGACAAATCGTCCGGTTAGGATGCCGGCGTCTAATGTCACGGATGTTTACCAAAAGCCATTAAACGCGGCTCGATGAATATGCAGAAGCCCCGGGAAACGGCGAAACCGCGACGTTTAAAGGCTCCGAAGGTCGGGCCGAACTCTAAGAAGTTCGCCTCCTCGTCCCACCTTCCATTCCAACCTTCCACCTTTCTTCCCGGGCACGCCTAGCGTCTCCATCTCGCAACCCGATTACGTTAAGCGGATACCTCGAGCCGAGCCCTATCATACTAAACCCTACGACAAATCTCGCGGCCATCTCGAGTTCCTGCTCCTCGACTCTTCAATGAAAGTCGCTCACCTTCTTCAGGTGCTTGTTCACCCACTTCGTGAAGGTCTTCTTCTGGATGGCGTCTCGTTCGTCTGTAAGCAGAGAAAAAGGGGCGAATCAGTAACAATGATCGTTGCAAGACCTAGACATCCTCGCCAAGTCATCGAGTGCGTTGTAACACATCCCCTAGACATCTGGCCGATTCGATCGACCTAAGACAATCGATAAAATCGATTTCCAACGAGGGTCGACGAGTCGCCCCGAGGGGCGTTTCGTCGATTGTGGCCGACAAATCGCGTCGAATTGAAATCTGTACCCTTAAATCGAGGTTTTATTATCCGCGATAATTCGATTCGTATGGACGGGTCTGCGGGAACTCGTCGTAACGATTTAACGTTACGAGAGTACCCGCCATATAACTCGATTAGGTAATTACGCCCGATCATCGGAACGGCTCGCTATGGCGGAATGTCGCCCGAGGAGCGCGTTTTCCGTCTATGACGGATATATCGATCCATTACTCGATTAGGTCATTTAGATCGATTATCGACACGAACCGCGTCGGCGGATGAGCCTCGAGTCGACTCCTCGGAACGACCGAATTGGGCCCGCGGTAAGTTCTCGATTACGTCAGGACAGCCGAGAGTGGGCGGAGGAGAGTTCGTTCGCTCTTTCGAGAGCACTCGTTCCGATTTCGCAAAACCCTTTGGGCGGGAGTCCCCTCGAAATCGTTGTATAAGTGACGTCACCTCGGCCCGAGATCGGAATCTTAAGTGGAGGCGCCCAACGACGAGCCTCGAAAAATCGCCCGCTAGGGCACCCGTGTCGCCCACTTTTCCCATTTCGTTCATTTTGCCCAGTTTGTCCGTTTCTTTCATTTTTTTTAGTTTCGTCCACCTCGCTTGTTTTGCTCATTTCATCAATTTCGTCCATTTTGTTCATTTTGTCCATATTGGTTGTTTCACCAATTTCGTTCAATTCTTCCATATTGCTTGTTTCACCAATTTCGTTCAGATCTTCCATATTGCTTGTTTGTCCCATTTCGTTAATTTCGCCCACCTTGCCCATTTCGGCCATTTTGTGCATTTCGTCCATCTCGCTTGTTTTGCACATTTCGTCAATTTTGTCCATTTTGTTCATTTTGTCCACATTGTTTGTTTCACCCATTTCGTTCATTTCGCCCACCTCACCCATTTCGTCCATTTTGTCCATTTCGTTCATTTTGTCAATTTCGCTTGTTTTGCCCATTTCGTTCATTTCGCCCATATTGCTTGTTTCACCAATTTTGTTCAATTCGCCCACCTTGTCCATTTCGGCTATTTCGTTCATCTCGTTTGTTTTGCCCATTTCGTCAATTTCGTCTATTTTGTTCATTTCGTCCATATTGCTTGTTTCACCCATTTCGTTCAATTCGCCTACCTTGTCCATTTCGGCCATTTCGTTCATTTTGTGCATTTCGTTCATCTCGTTTGTTTTGCTCATTTCGTCAATTTCGTCTATTTTGTTCATTTCGTCCATATTGCTTGTTTCACCGATTTCGTTAATTTCGCCCACCTTGCTCATTTCGTCCACCTCACTCGTTTTACTCATTTCGTCCGCATTGCTTGTTTCACCCATTTCGTTCAATTCGCCCACTTTGCCCATTTCATCCATTTCGTTTGTCTCGCCCATTTTGTCTATTTCGCCCACCTCAGTCGTCCTTTCGCGCCCATTCGTAAGGAACCCCCTTCCGGGGGGGGGAACACGAGTGCATTCCCAGACTTCATTTTCGGAAAAGAGAGGAAAAAACGAAAAAAAAAATAAAAGAGAGAAGAAACAAAGAAAAACGTACATGCGGTTTCTGTCCGGTCTTCTCTCGCGGGAGTTCAAGTGCCGTCGAGAGGTCCGTGAACTCGCGTCTCTCTCCCTCCCTCCTCAGGGGGCTCCACTCTTCCCCTCTCTCTCACGGCCATTATCGCTCCCTCGAATACACTGGCGCGCGTCCACTCCGGGACGCGACGCTCTTCCAGCGTGAATAGGCTCGAAGGAATCCCCGAAACCGACGCCAATACCGATCTAACCCGAGGGGATGCATCTACTTCATCGGAATCGCGCATTTCCTTGAATCGAACCCTCGATCGGCTGGAATATCCCTTACCATCCTTCTTTGCAATTATCGCAACCCAATATACGCAAAAATATATCCCCGAATTTAAATAACCTTTTATTATTTTAATTATTATTTTATTAATAAAAGAATTAAGTAAATAAGATACAATTTAAATAAACATCAAACTCGAGACAAATTAAATGGACTGAAATTTTCCTAATCGGTTCGTAAAAAGAGTATAATATAATTACGATACGAGTACGCCCAAGAGGGTATTTTAATTTAGGGTGGAGCATGTGGGCGGAACTACTGGTAAGTGTTTCATGAATTTATTACAGTTTTTCCGACTATCTGATTTTTTTTTTTAAATTATAGCCTACAGATACCGCTGACGAGTTGTGGGAACGGCCGACGGTTCGTCTGTGCTCCTCCAGGAGAGAGAGCTCGACGGTATTTCATCTCTTATCGACTCTCGAGTTTTCGCCAAATCGTTCCGCTGATTTCGAGCAGGCATTTCGAGTGGGGCGCCACTCGACGTAGCACCGACGCCGATTCTAATTGCGCATGCTTGCTCACCGGATCGCCACTTCCGTCGCGACTCCGGAAATCGAGCGGTCCGACCGGCTATTTAATTTTTCTTGCACTTCACCTTTTTCTTGTACTTTACTTTTTTTTTTTCTTGTACTTCATCTTTTTCTCGTACTTCATTTTTTTTCTTGTACTTCCTCATCTTTCTCTTACACTTCCTCATCTTTTTTCTTGTACTTCCTCATCTTCAACAGTGCACGGTCCTCCAAGAATTCGAAGCCAGAGTGGACGCGCCGAGTAGGAATCGAGCGGCGCCGAGGTTGAGAAGAGAAGACAGAGAAAAAGAGTTGAAGAGAGATAGTCAAGCCAAGGATACGCGATGTCCTCTTACGTAAGTGAAGTCCTCACAGGAGGAGGTGCGACAGAGCAGCAGTACTCGCGCGAGCGAGTCGCCCATTGACAAATTCCTCTCCTTTCAAGAGAAAAAAAAAAAGTTCGGTTCATTGAACAAAATCGTACATCCTCATTAAATCGATTTCGAAAACAAAAAAAAAAGAACCTCCCGATAAAATGATCCGAATTATCCCCCGCCCTTTCAAACTCGTTCTCATCAGCTAAAACAATTCGGTTATTAATTCTCCCAAGTCGCCGAAAATATCTCGTTACAATAACCCAGACATACGGGATAAATCCAGAAAAATTAATTCAGCGTCTCTCATCTCAGTCACGATACTCTAATCGGCCAGGAATAATTGACCGAGGCATTTCATCCATTACAACATGCAAATGCAAAAGATAACAAGTAAATGGCAAATCGGGTCCATGTAACCATATTTCATTTGCAGAGAAATTCGACCAGAATACGTTTCGTCGAATATTTCTCATAGAAATATTTTCACCGATGAGATTTCCTCATCCATACATACATATATATATATTTATTTATTTCCTCTTCATCGACGTCATCACCAAGGAATCAGGCTATGGGAGGCTTCGAGAACCTTATCAGCCTTATCGACCTTAAACACTAGACAGGCGCTGGTTAGGTGGCACACTCTGATGCAGTTGCAGGGGATGCGCATGCTCTGGAGTCCTTTCCCCCCCTCCTTCGGCTCGATTGATCAAAAGAGTCCTTCCGCACCTCCTCGCTCCAGGACGACCTAGGATTTTCGTCCTCGAGCGAGTCACGCGCCGAATCGATCGCATTTTTTAACTGGCAGTCGTCCAAGTACCGCGCCCCGCTAATTGGTTCAATTGCACCCGTTCCCGATTAATCGGGGTTGGGGGATCAGGGGGAGGGCGAATCGAGACAATTGTCGCGACATAGCGATTCTAATTACGTCGTTTTCTCGAGCCAAATAGAGATCGATGGGGAGGTCTCGACGCAAATAAAAAATTTAAAAAAAAAACATCACAACGTGGACGGAGAAATATTTACCAATACTCTCTCCTGGAAGTGACGATTGAACCGATTCAATTTCTTTCTATTTTTAAGGAGACGAAATATTAATTCGAAACGGACGAGTCCACTCAGAATCCCGCGATTCCGAGGTGAATCAGTATGACTCGAAATTCAAGTGGGAAAAAACTCGTGGTGATCGAGAGACACGGTAGAGCTTCGAGCCAAGTACATATTAGAGCGAGATATCTTAATTACACCGAGTTAGTATTTTTTTTTTCTTCTTCTAGGCGAAGTAGAAGCACAGAGAGACAATTTGTCGAGGTAGATTGGGGTCGAAACTCGGCGGGGCTTTCGGGCGGCGAGGTAAGGATTTATTTATTTATCCTTTATATGAAACGCGCGATCGGCGAGTCCTCCGAAGAAAGGAAGGCTCGTTACCGGGCGCGGGCCTCGGTACAAACGGAGAAACGGGGCCCGCTCTATTAACCCCCTTAATGGGCAGGAAATTGCCGCAACTTTTTTTTCTTCCCAGTTAAAAGACCCGGCGCGTATTCGAGAGGCCAATTGGGAGATCGAGCGAGCTCGTGGAGCATCTCCTTGTCCTTGGCTACGAAGGGGGAGGGGGAGGGTTAATCGAATTAGTGAAAAATCCTTCGGTCACACACCATGCGCGAGCACCCGATTAACAGGGGGGGGGGTCTTCATAAAGATGCGTCAAGGACAGATCGAGAGAAAAAGAATTTTATTTCGTTCTAATAAAAACAGCAAATAAAAAAAAAACTGTACGTGTACATGTATACACGTAAACATGAAAACCCCCCAGGATGGCGAAGTTCACTTTCCCCTTCAAGGACCTCCCTCTGGAGCACTGCACCCCGAGCAAGACTGCACACCTCATCCGGGTGTCCACCTACCGTGAGCCTCGACGAACATCGCCCAGCAGCCCCAGGAGGCCTGGGAGCTGCTGGACCGGCGCCCCTCCTCCCCCTCCGGCCCCCAGAGGGGGCTCGCCACTCGTCGGGGCTGACCTTTGAACTTGGAGAGCGACTCCTCGTAGCCGTGCTGGGACCTCTGCTCCCGGTGGTGCTCGGCCACGGTGTCGGCGGGGTCGAAGCCCAGCCGCTCCTTGTAGTAGGCCTGGGTCGACATGGCGGAGAGGTCCTTCGAGTCCTTCCTAACCCTCGAGGCACTCGCGACCCCCCATGGGGGTGGGCGGGGTGCGCGGTACTCGCGCGTCTACGCAGAAGCGAATTCTCGGGGTTGGCGGGGGACGAGATCCCGGATTCGAGGGGAGAGAGAGAGAGGAGCCCCGGGGGTGAACCCCTCGCAAATCAGGGGTTAGGTCGAAAAATGCAGCGTTCAAGGTTCAACGGTTCACGTGGGGGGGAGAAAAGACATCGATTTATATCACGTATTGTTATACCGGAGGGAGACGATACGACGTCGCTGGGCGTTTATTGGGAAAGGGATGAAATTGAATAATTTGAAAATATCGAGAAATTCGAGACACTCTAAGTTTACGAGGGATCGACGAGACGACGCTAGTCTCTCTCCGCGGATCTGGAACAACGTATGGCTCGTTCGCGGATATTTCCTCCGTCTCGAGGGCGGCGGGTGCTCGACCGACCGACCGACCGACTGACTGACTGACCGACCGTCCGCGCGGCGCGTGGACGCGACACTGAGAGCCCCGCGAGAGCCCGGCGCGCCGACCGGCCGCCGCGCGATCGGGATCCCCTTATGGTAATCGGCGCGCGGCGTGTGGGTGCATTCCGTTGGAGCCGACCGCTCGGCCAATCGGGAGCCGCCGCGGCAAGCGGCCGGCCAATAGGGGCCCGCGCGTGGGCTCCGGCCAATGCGGAAAGAAAGCACCTCTCGAGGGACCGCCGGCGCCGCTGCAGCTGCACCGAGCGGGGCCCCTCGTCGTCGACACCTCCGGGCTCCCTTCCATATTTGCCGCTCCCTGGAGGCCCCCGCCGACGAGTCACCCGCCGGTTCCGCGGAACCGCCGCGGATTCCGTCACCGCTCCGGGAAGTCCCCCCATTATCGCGACCCGGGAAAGGGAATTCCCGATGCCTCGGTTAAGGTGAAGTGAAACACCCCCCCTCAAATAACTCGATTAAAATAAAACGCTTCTTTTTTAAGGGCGTTCCGACCAAACTTTCCGAAACTTTGACACGCGACTCGTGATCGTCAAAGAATTGTCCTGACACATGCGAATTTGAATTTTCAAGACAATTTTTTAACTCGGCCCTGATTAGAAGCAAAATGGCGCCGCGCTCTCATATTTCGATCGATATACAATTATAGAAAGCTCTGTTATGAGAAACGAAAGGGTTGGGATGAATGGGATAAAGGGAAAAAAAAAAAAGTGTTTTATGCGTCTTTATGCCGAAACGATGGGAATACGAGGTCTCGGAGTGAAGATTTAGTTGACGTGCAAAATCACAGATGGCGCGGGGGGTCCCCCTCTGTAGGTAATTAGGGCCTCAGAAAGCATGAATCCAGAGGATTTCTGGAGTTTCACTTCGATATCTTTACAATTACTGTACGAAAACGGCAGGCGGAGTATGCCATTTAGTACAATACCCAACATAATTCGACGCAGCTGTCGATATAATAATAATAATAATAATAATACCTACGTCGGCGACGTAGGTATTTCGATAAATCATCTTTACAAACGTTGATCAAGTTCCTCGACGTGTTTCGCTTCACCTTAAGGATTTCTGAAATTCTCTCGACCTATTGGGACACTTCGATATATCGAGGTTCTCCATCGATGTCGAAAATTCAACGCGTCGATTTGGAGATTTCCGGATTTTTTCCGTGGTTTTTCTTTCTTTCCTTTTTTTTTCGTTTTTATTTGGTCGACGCATCGATTTCGAGATTTCGGGGATCGATTCCGCGACACGTCGATTTCGAGATTTCGGAGATCAATTCGGCGACACGTCGATTTCGAGATTTCGGAGATCGATTCCGCGAGACGTCGATTTCGAGATTTCGGAGATCGATTCCGCGACACGTCGATTTCGAGATTTCGGAGATCGATTCCGCGACACGTCGATTTCGAGATTTCGGGGATCGATTCCGCCACACGTCGATTTCGAGATTTCGGGGATCGATTCCGCGACACGTCGATTTCGAGATTTCGGAGATCGATTCCGCGACACGTCGATTTAGCGTCTCGGGGAACCTCTTCCGCGCGGGGGGCGGATTTCCGCAGCGGCCCCGCGGGCGTGCGAACAAGGTCGCGGATGGCGGAGGTGGCGGCGCCCGAGGCATTTACCTCGCGTGCACCGAGGCTTCGAGTCGCCATTATCAGGAGGGACTCGAAACGAGGTTCCCTCGGCTAACGGGACACCTCGGCGAAACCGCGAGCGAGCCTCCGCGAACCTCATCGAGGATCCTCGGGGTCGCGGTCCAAGGAAGACCATCCCCAGTTATCCGCGAAATTCACCCCTTATCGTCCTTATCCGAAAAATCCAGCCCCCTTCGATCCCATTTGCCCGATCAATCCCTTATCATTTCTCCCCTCTACGTTTCCTATTGGCGAAAATCTACCCCTTTATTTCCTCTCCTCGAGAAAATCAACCCCTTTCTTTTTCTACTCGAGAAAATCTCCTCCTCTCTGAACGGTGAGAAAACCACCCCTTACCTCGTTTGCACACGCGAAAATCTGTCCCTTTACTCTCTATCTGTGAAAATTCACTTTTTAATTTTATATCTCCTACCTGGGAAAATCTACCGATTTATTTCCTTCCCGCGAAAATCTACCCCTTTACTTTTTACCTGGGAGAATTTACTCCTGTCTCCTACTCGCACAAAATTCTACCCCTTTATTTCCTCCCCGCGCAAAATCCACCAATTAATTTTTCCTCCCTGCGCAAAATCCACCAATTAATTTTTCCTCCCCGCGCAAAATCCACCAATTCATTTTTCCTCCCCGCGAGGACCTACCCCCAAGCATTCCCAATTACCACCGGTCAGGTGGAAATCTCGCGAGGTCCGCCCGAGACGTCGCGACGCGTCGCGAGGGCGAGAGGTCTATCTATAGCTGCAAGATCCAAAGGGGAGGGCGTCTCTCTCCCTCTTTCTCCGCGACCTGCGGTGCGGCCGTTTCGAGCGTCTGCGGTCAGCTCGCATATTTCACCGTCGAAAATCCCGGCGTCGCGACGTCCGGCAAGCGTTCCCCCCTTTCTGCCCCCCAACCCCCCGTGACTTCCCTCTTCGTATTCTCCCCGGGGGAAATTCCGCGTAATCGCGGGTACCCGGGATTTTCCCTTTCCGCAGGGTCCGCGAGGGGCGTCGCGACGGCTGCATATCCCGGGCCTGCCGGAATTAGATCGCGAATAGAAAATAGAAGCGAACTTGTGACCCCTCCTCTCTCTCCCTCCCGAGGGAAAGCCAGCCCTTGGCGTTCTCGACGCGTCGCGACGCTTCCGGGCGATTATTCCCGGGCGCGAAGGGCGGACACGTATCTTCGTCCTAAAAATAATCCCCGGGGGGGAATTTCACGCGTCAAAACACACACAACTCCTCGAAGATAATTCCTCCGAAATAATTATCACCGGCGATAAGCCCACGTGGCGTAATCGCACGTGACAGATCGGGTGAAAATAAAATCTCTCCCACAATTCATTTCACACACCCCTGTCCAACGTTCGAGGGAAGAAAATTAATATCGCGCCTCATTCCCCCGGTACCCTCAGTCGTCATCATTACAGGTATCTGACAATCAATTAATTCGGCTCAGAATTGAATTTTAAAAACTGCGGAAACGCTAGTTTCTCGATGCGCGGTATCTTATCATGGACGATCGATCCATTGACGGTCCATCGGTCGAAATTCTCAGTCTCAAATCGGGAGTCCCCCAGGGGTTGGAATAAAGGGGACGTGAAAGTGTCATCGAAGAGGCTTTGTTTATAAAACATTCCTCCCAACTCGATTTACCGAATAGTTTGAAACTTTACAACGTGAATAGGGAGCCTATAAGGAAGCCCCCGACCCTCATGAAATTTCAATTCCTTTCAAATTTCTTTACAGGTATTTTAAAAATTGTATATAAAAAATGAAATTTCGGGAGTTTCAGGACCTACCTTAGGGTCTCCATACTCGCGATTTAAAGTAAGAAACGATTTGAGACGCCCAGTTCTATGAGAAGTTTTATGAACGATTGAGCTTTCGGATGCCACTTTCACATCCCCTTAAGGAGAGGGTCGAGGTTCAAGGCCGAGACCAGGGCTCCAAAAATACTCGCTCGAGGTGGAGTTTCCGATCGCCCGGCGATCCTCTCTCCGATCGATTTGTTCGTGGCCGATCGAAATACCCGGCCAGCCTTGCCCCCTCTTTCCCCAGGTTGGCCCAGGTCGGGTTTCTCTCTCGCTCCCTTTCTCCGGCGCGTCTCGTTTCGGCGCTAACCTCTGGCCGATGGGATCGGCGCTTCCACGCGGCGCCGCGACGCCGGGATGAAAGGAAATCGCCGGATCCGGATCGACCGGTCCGACGGCGAATCCAGGCCAACCTAGTCGATCCTCGACGAGATCGGGGCTTTTTCTCGGAAGCGCGGTGAATCGCCGACTCCTAGGCGGTGGCTCGAGCGCGATCGCGTCACGGCGACCGAGGCGAATCGCGCCGATCGCGCCAAATTAAGAAACCGACCGGACCGCTCCGTCGGGCTTGCGCAATCGCGCCGGAAACGGGTTTCTTTTCGGAGGCGCGCGCCTTCTCGGGCGTTCCGCGCTTTGGGATGCCGAGGTCCGATGGGACGGGCTCGAGATATAATCGAAAAAATTTGGAAAATCGGGATAATTGAGAAAACCAGGAAAATCCGTAAAATCGGGAAACTCGGCAGAGTCTCGCGCCAAATACATTTAAAAGTCTGAGCGAACGGGACGGAATTACTTTACGCGAGGATCCGGCACCATCGATTCGTTCGTACGAATGATAAAAATGGTAAAAATCGGGAGAATAGGGAAAATGAAGAAAATCGTGAGATTCGCACGAATAATGGAAAATCGTAAAAATCGGGGGAGCTGAGATAATGAAAAGCGTAAAATTCCTACGAATAATGCGAAATCGGGAAAACGATGAAAATCGTAAAATTCGCACGAATAATGAAAAATCGAAAAAATCGGGAGAATTGAGATAATGAAAAGCGTAAAATTCCTACGAATAATGCGAAATCGTGAAAATCGGGAAAACGATGAAAATCGTAAAATTCGCACGAATAATGGAAAATCGTAAAAATCGGGGGAACTGAGATAATGAAAAGCGTAAAATTCCTACGAATAATGCGAAATCGTGAAAATCGGGAAAACGATGAAAATCGTAAAATTCGCACGAATAATGAAAAATCGTAAAATTCGCACGAATAATGAAAAATCGCAAAAATCGGGAGAATTGAGATCATGAAAAGCGTAAAATTCCTACGAATAATGTAAAATCGTGAAAATCGGGAAAATTAAGGTAATCAAGAGAATCGACGGAATCGAGGATAGACCTAACCTCTCCGAGGTAACTTCACGAGGAAACCTTGCGTATATAAAAATCACCAAGCGCCCAACCCCTACGTCCCACGCAAAAAATTCGATATCACCCACTAGCTCCATGAATCTCATAGAGAAATTCGTAAAGGTCCCAAAAATCAATTTTTTTCCCTCGACTTGCTGGGTTGTGCGGTTACACGTCCTCGAAAAAAAGAGAGGAGGAAAGAAAGAAAAAAAGAAAAAAAAATCATACAAAGCACCGTCTAAGAACCACTGCCTTAGCCTCTCCCTTGGAGGAAATCGATCGTCATTGGCACGTATCGGAAAGCAGGAAACTAGGCTACCGCCCCTCCCAATCCTTTCGCTGTTTAATGGTTTTACCACCCCCGGAGCCGGCCACCGCGCGACCTGGAGTAAATGAGAAAAGTACCCGTGAAAAGTGGAGGGGAAAAAAAACCAAAAATAATAATAATAAAAGCGTGAAAAGAAACATAAAAATCTTCCAAGGCGACGCACAGTCGAGTCGCCATCGGGGCGTCACGTGCACCGGCGTGCCGGTGAAAGAAATGGTCGAGGATATGCAAATGCGCTGACGTAAGTCACTCTCGCAACGGGCCGCTACTATTTCTGGGTAGAACGCGACACGCGTCGAAGGAATGGAGAGGCGAGAGAAAAGGGCCGGGTCGGAAATCGAGCCTGGTAGTCGATGGACGGTGGACCGGTCATCGACCGGGGCGAGACGTCGACGAGTCAACCGACATACGTAAAGCGAGTATGCCATCCAGGGACGAATTTCGCGGTGGGGCCCAGTTATCGTATAACTATATCGAAATTATTGGCGATATCGGTCAAATTATCGTAATTATCGGCAATCGACCGGGAGGGCCGGGGAAAGTTCCTGGGGGAGGTCCACCGATCGGTCGGGACGGTCGGGAGAAAATAGACGGACGCGAGACACTGACCTCGCCAATCCCTCCACCTTCGCATTCCTCGCCGTCCGCCGGCTCTCCCGGGGGGCGTCGGGACGACGAGCGTGGGTCTCGCGACGTCGAGGGCGGATATGATGACGTCGGGGGTGGATATAGCGATATCGAGCGCGAATTTAGCGACGAGGGTGGATTTTCGCGACCTCGAGTGCGGACCTCGCGATCATTTTCCGCGGATCTATTGACGTCGACCTGAGATTTAGCGACGACGAGGGCGGACCTCGCGGAAAACCTAGGCTCGACCATCGACGTAACGTGGGTCTCGCGACGTCGAGTGCGGATTTGCGACATCGAGAGCGGATATGATGACGTCGAGGGTGGATATAGCGATATCGAGCGCGAATTTAGCGACGAGGGTGGATTTTCGCGACCTCGAGTTTAGACCTCGCGATCATTTTCCGCGGATCTATTGACGTCGACCTGAGATTTAGCGACGACGAGGGCGGACCTCGCGGAAAACCTAGGCTCGACCGTCGCCGTAACGGTCCGGAAAGCGGGACCAGGAAATTTCCCCGAACCCTGCCGCGTCACTGTCCCGCGGCAGGTGCGAGGAGGTAGAGTCGCATCAAGGCAGGTAAAGTCAGGTAAGGCCGCGCCGAATTCCGGGCCCTCCACCTCCCGCGCCGGCCAGGGGTCCGCGAGAGTCGCAGCGCGCGTGCGCGCGTCCTCGGAGCGGGTCCGCGACTGGCATGGAATCGAGAGGGGTAGGGGTAGGAGGAAGAGGAGAACGGGACGGGGGGGGGGGAGAAGGGGCCCGCGGCGTCGCGCGCCCGTTACCTCCGCCCGGTAAAATTCCGGCCGCTTTGCAAACTCACTCGACCGGAATGCGACTCGTCGGAAAGAAGCGTCCCGGATCCCGGGGCCCGAAAGCGTCTCCGGCGACAAGGTCCCGGGGCCCGACGTCTCCACGAGGAGGCTTTAAAACCGGCGACACTCGCGGCGTCTCTCTCTCTCTCGCTCCCTCTATCTCGTTTCCTCCCCCTATTCCGCTCACTTATGGCCGCTCGCGGTCACCGGCACCCGCGACGCGTCACGGAATCCGGCCGGCGCCTAGGCGTCGGCATCGCGACGGTCCAGGACCCTGGGCGTCGAACGCGCGTCCGGGTGGCTCCAGCTGGCACTCGGCTCCGGCCTGACGTCGTCGTCTCCGTGGCCCGCCGCCGACTGCCGCCGACTATCGCCGACCATCGCCGACTGCCGCCCACCCGAGCTAAGCGGCGCGCGCACGCGCGCCCGGTTACACCGGCAGGGGAGGGGGAACCGGCGCCCGGCGGAGGACCGGCCGGTGCGCGCGCACCGCCGACCGGTTGCCCTCACTTTGGGTTCGACCGCCGAGCGCGACGGGTCTCCTCTTCCTCCTTTCCTCGATTTTCTCCGTTCGTTTTATCCCCACCCTCTTCTTCTCTTCCCAATTTCTCCCATCGTCCCTTCCCTTTTTCGTGTCTTCTCGTATTTATTGAATTCTCGCGCCCGGGGTTCGACGCAACGATGCAAATACGCAACTCGGTGGGACTTCGGAACTTTCGGCAGGGACAAAGGTGGGCCGATAAGCGATCGGCGCGTTCCTTTTAAACGAGGACGCGGATCCGCGTTATCGTATCGCTTATCGCTCAGTGCCGTAAACCGACGAGAACGGCACCGTTCATTCCGTCCGCCGCTGACTCATCGCGACCGGAAGGCACCGCGCGTTTCCTCGTTCCTTCCCTCGCGTGGTAGATCGCCCTTCGAAGGGACTATATCTAACCAATGTCTAGGATAACGGAGTCCTGGGAGAGCGGAAAAGGCTCGCGTGCCGCCCGGGTTGCCGAGGAGATTACGTAAGGTCGGCGGGACGTCGAGAAATCGCGTGGATGCAACGAGGCGGCGGAAAATGAGAGAGAGAGAACGTCTTTGTCTATCGCAAGCACCGGCGAAACCGGAAATCAGGAGGACAGGAGAGAAAGAGAGAGAGGAAAAGCCGGTTTCCTCTCGACGAGGCGTTTCGTTCCGCGACTCCTTTTCGGGAGTATTCTCCTCCAGGGCGGTCGTGACGGTCTCCGGATGACGGAATATTCCTCGACGACTCTACCTCTATTTTTGACATATTCTTTTCCTCATTTCCTCATCGGAACGATATCGAAAATCGGCACCAGGCACGGAGGCTTGCCGCAAGGTTTGAAAATTCCCGACGGGGACGGAAACTCGCCGCCAAGTGAGAGAGAATCGATTACTAATGCGTACCGTTCGACGATGACTAATCGTCGAGGGTTAACGACTGCCGAGGACTCCCGGTGACTCGCCACCTCGTCCCGGACGAACTCCATAAATCTACCCTTAAGACATTCAGGGTACCTCTCGTAACGGTAACGATAAGCATAACGGCAAGTATCGTCTGGTCGAAACATTCAGAGAATTTATCATGGCGTGTCCTATACATCCGACAATTCCACCAGTTCGTTCCGTTATAAGGAAGATCCTTGGCCCAGTTAAATTTTAATTTTCATAAAAAAAAAAATATATGTTTATACAAGAAACATTAAATTCCATGGTTGTCAATACCATCCATATTCACGTGGTAAGGCTTCGAAAAGTATTCATTACAAAAAAAATATATATGTTTATACAAGAAACATTAAATTCCATGGTTGTCAAGACCATCCATACCCACGTGGTAAGGCTTCGAAAAGTATTCATTAAAAAAAATATATATACATGTTTATACAAGAAACATTAAATTTCATGGTTGTTAAGACCATCCATATCCACGTGGTAAGGCATCGAAAAGTATTCATTAAAAAAAAATATATATATATGTTTATACCAGAAACATTAAATTCCATGGTTGTTAAGACCATCCACATCCACGTGGTAAGGCATCGAAAAGTATTTAAAACCCACACACACACCCACATCGATCGCGAATATCGGAGCGATCGACTCCGCTCGCGGATCGAGACGCCGCCGAGCTTTCGCCCCGCCACCGGGACGGCGCGTCGCGGCGTTTCTATTAATAGGAAGAGGCGCCCCATGGTTTATGACCGCGACGATTCCGTCAAGCGATGACGGCCAGAAGTGTGGGGGAGGGTTAAAAAAAATTAATAGGAGTCATTTACCGCAGGCGAGAAACGCGAAATATACGGCGACCCGAAACACACTCGGCAGAGATATAACCGGCGGTACCGTAATCCGATAATTGCCCGATAAACACACTCGGTCCTTAAAGTCGGACTCTTCCTCCCGGTAATTGAGGGGGGCACGTGGCCGACCTCCACCTCCCCGGATGCCGCATCGAGAGCTGCATCGCGAGGTGCATATCGCTGCATCGGTCCGAGAGGGGGACAGAGGGTGGAGGGGGCGCCCGCTCGCATTCACCTCGTATCGCTTTACGTGCCCCGGTTTTCTCGGTGCGTCCCCGCGGATTCCTAACTGTAAATCGGTAGATCGATCGTTAAGATACATCGATGCCCCGGGTATATCGAACCCCGACGACGGCCGGGTTCCGTCAGTAAGCCCGAAGGCTCGCGGCGGTGAGACTTCCCTAGAGCGGACTTCGACGACCCTTAGAGACCAGCCCTCCAGGAAGGGGACCACCGCCACGAAGAGATTACCTCCCGGAAGATGCCCGGTAAGTCGTATCCGCGCATTTCCCGCGTTTAATACCCGGATAGGAGACCGACGGCGAATTAAGCGCCGTCGAGGGGAGTATCGCTAGGGAATGGGGCATTAAGATGCGACGCGACACGCGTCGACGGAGTTTCGAGCTATTCCGGGTAAACGGGACGGGAGTGCACTTTTCAAACGCAGCTTTTCCACACTCAAGTCGACTGCGTGTACACGAGGTCTTACAAGGAAGGTATCCCAGGTCGATCTACCCGATTTCATTTCTTTTATAATATCTTATAGTAGACTAAAAACTAAGCGACAGGTATTTTTTTTTTTCATCTGCCATTAATCACTTTAAGGGGCTGAAACCACCATCCAAAGTGAGGCCTGTGAGGGGTGGCTCACCCCTTAATTTTTTTTTTTCATTGAGAAAATTACATTTTTTTATCTCTCGTTATGAGAAATGCTTCTTCAGGTGGATTGGTTAAAAAATATTATGTTCTTGTGGGTGAAACTGCCAAATCACCCCCTTGATATGCCTTGCTTTGGATTTCACCCCCTTAAAGTGTTTAATGGGAGATAAAAAAAAACTACGTGCCGCTTAGTTTTTAGTCTACTATAACGTATTATAAAAGAAATCAAATCGAAGAGATCGAGTGACTCGTAGGTTAGGTATCAGAAGGTTGATATAAAATTCGACGCTGGTAAAAGGGTGGCGAAATTGAATTTTCGCGGGAAAGCCGTCGTCTTCGAGGACTAGCCTCGAGAGATTCTGAGCCCTCGGCTGCCATCTACCGGCGCGAAGGAACACCTCCCTCCCTTTCACCCGGTAAGTAAAACGGAGGGACGGGATCCCGCGACGTACCCTTCGTCTCTCACCAGCGGTCGCCCTTTCAAGATTCCCCGGTTTCCTCATCGAACTGAGCGCGCCACCTCTTCTAAACACTTGGACCCATGATTACGAGGGCCCCGAAGAACGCGATGAAATTTCATCTTTCATCACAAAGACAAAAGAAAAAATAATCTCGGTTCTAGTCTGGGATAAATAAAAGAACATTTTTCCCCGGACGAAATCGAATTTCACGTGCATCGACGTTCTTCCCAGGGCCCTCCAAAATTACGAATGATTCGATTCACCCGGTTTGGCAAAAAAGTTTTATAAATATTTCGACATATATAATATATATATATATATGTGTCAGAAATTTCTAGACGCGTGCATGTATACCTGGGTGACGTGCCAGGTGCAGATCGTCCCCCTTTCCCATCGTTTTTATTGATCTTTAAGGAGAGTCGAAAATCGACACGATAAAAACGGTAACAGCGGGATATTATTAGGAAGGGTGAAGAGAAAGAGGGGAGGATCGCGAGGCCCGTAAGAGAGAGTGCGAGGGGAGAGGCGGGGACCGGAGGGCGTCGAACCGTGCGACCCGAGCACCTGTTGCCGCCTCCGCTTCGACGCGAGCCGACCTAACCTAGACGTCGAGGCCTAACTCTAACCTAACTTTAGGCACGACGTAGGCCCAAACGTTTTCGCATGCTGAATTTCCCCCGCGATTCGGCACAACGACCGGATGACGGCCTCACCGCGGAAACTACCCCGGAATATCGGATAAGTCTCATCTTCGCTACATAACCTCAATTGACAGGTTATCGGAGAAGGACGAGTCTCATTTGTTACGTCTGTATGATAAGAGCGCGCATAAAAAAAAAAGTAAGAAAAATTAAAACAATTAAAAAAGAAAGAGAGAACGGTCGGAAAGGCCATAATTACGGTAGTTGTAATTATGGTCCTTGGAAATCAAACCTTTCGGGGGGATAAACCTTGATCAATTGTTTTCTATTTTCGGCGACGGAGGGGGGAGGAGGCGATCGAAGAGCGAGAAGGAATAAGGTACCGGGGCACGCGCAACGCGCGCGGAGATAATCGCTCGCAATTACGCTACCGAGTTACCGGGGAATGGAATATCGTCGATAAACCACCGAGGCGTGCGCGGCCCGCCATTACGGTGCACCTAGCAACGCTCCAGGGGCGCCTTAAAGCCGGCGTCCTGTCGGCACCCTGGGCGACCTTAAAGTTACGCGAAATCGGCGTTCAAGGGGTGTCCTTCGGGTTTTCTCCGAACTGGAGGAAAACCTAATAAGAGGTTATATATATAAATGAATAAACCTAGTCCAACATCCTCGATATGCATTCGGAAATTAATTATTTAAAATTAAAAAAAAAAAAAGAGAAAACTGCAAGGTAGGGTGGAGGATGAACCTCGTTAGGGTCGCAGCCCTCGAGGGGAGACAGGGGGGAAAGTCGAGGCCCGGGGAAAAATGTCTGCGGTCAGACGAGCTCGCGTAACGCGATCGTAATCGACCGGGCTCGGGTTTCGCGACAATCCCGCCACCCTTCGAAGGATCGAAGGGATGGCCAGGAAGAAAGAAAGACGCGCTAAGTCGAAACAACGGCCAAAAGACGCGCTAAGTCGAAACAACGGCCAAAAGACGCGCTAAGTCGAAACAATGGCCGAAAGACGCGCTAAGTTGAAACAACGGCCAAAAGACGCGCTAAGTCGAAACAACGGCTAAAAGACGCGCTAAGTCGAAACAACGGCCAAAAGACGCGTTAAGTCGAAACAATGGCCAAAAGACGCGCTAAGTCGAAACAACGGCCAAAAGACGCGCTAAGTTGAAACGATAACCGAAAGACGCGCTAAGTGGAAACAATGGCCAAAAGACGCGGTAAGTTGAAACGATAGCCGAAAGACACGCCAAGTTGAAACAATAGCCGAAAAATGCGCTAAGTCGAAACAATGGCTAAAAGACGCGCTAAGTCGAAACAATAGCCGAAAGACGCGCTAAGTCGAAACAACGGCTAAAAGACGCGCTAAGTTGAAACAACGGCCAAAAGACGCGGTCGAAACAATGGCCAAAATACGCGCTAAGTCGAAACAACGGCTAAAAGACGCGCTAAGTTGAAACAACGGCCAAAAGACGCGTTAAGTCGAAACAATGGCCAAAATACGCGCTAAGTCGAAACAACGGCTAAAAGACGCGCTAAATTGGAACAATAGCCGAAAGACGCGCCAAGTCGAAACAACGGCCAAAAGACGCGCTAGGTCGAAACAACGGCCAAAAGAGGCGCTAAGTTGAAACAATAACCGAAAGACGCGCTAAGTCGAAACAATGGCCAAAAGACGTGCGTAGTCGAAGCGACTTAAAAACCGTCCCCGCGGCACCTGTCCTCGTCTCGAGTAAGCACTTGAGCGCGACGAGTGGCTCGCACCTGGGCAATTGGATTTCCACCTGGAGCTAATTAACAGGTGGCGACAAAGCGAGTCGGCGAGGAGTCGTCGCCCCGGAAGGACGCGGGATTTCCGGCGCGGAAGGCGAGCCTCCTCCGGGCTCCTCTCGGGCCTAGCGGAGCTCGTTGCGATTCCGCTCGCGTACCGCCCGCGATAACGGGCGCTATCGAAGCCGGTTCCCTCGATACGAGGGCACCGCCATCGATCATCCGGCCTCGCGACATGGAGAGGAATCCGTCGGAGGCCCTCCGCGCGGGGTCGAGAGACGTAGAGTCCCGAGCCAAATACATTTTCCGCACCTTCCGCGTGTTCGGTTTTCCCCGCCTCCGGTGAGAAATCCAAAAACCACGGAGATAACCCAATTAGCCTGGAGATAGCGCGTCGATTCGTGCCACTTCGGCCTCCGGAGAAAGAAATACCAAAGGGTGAACATCGAGGGTGGGATTGACACGCGAGGGGGATGAGAACCCCCCTCTTGATAGGAGAAAAACTAGCTAGTTATCGCTCTCGCGTTTCCACCGCGAGGGTGAGAAGCGTCGAAGCCGGCAACGAAGGTCGACCCTCCGGCTCGTTATCGCGACCTGGAAGGTCGATACCTCCCGGGGTGCAAGCTGGTCGGATTCAGCCCCGTCGCGGGGGTGCAATTACGTGCCGAGGAGCGATCGACCTTTTCCCGCCGACGGGCTATCGAGACGCGTTCGATACGGCGGTCGTCGCTTGCGCGCGCCTCCTCGCCGGTAATATCGTAAAAAGCGTACCCGCGGTACATTTTCCCCAGTAAAAGATAATAAAAGTATATAAAACAATCTCCCGAACAGCGGAGAAGAAGCTACGAACGGGGTGGAGACTCCCGTTTCCATTTAATTTCCACTCGATTCATTAAATGGTCTCAACTCCTCCGTCCGGTGACATCGAATTACCGCGCTCTTTATTTCCTGACTCCACATCTCGTGGCAGGAAATGGACGAAGGGGGTTTTGAAATCCCGCACTCCTCACCTCCGAGTACGGAAGAACTCATGGGCCGATTATCAGTCATTTTACGTTGTCGCACCACCCTGGTATAGAAAGGACGTTAAAGGTTATTCGAAAATATTACATTTTTGAGGAAGAAGTGTTAATCACGTTACGTTAAAAAGCGGTGGGAACCAATTCCTCAACATAGTGTACACCGATTTTTACCTGGAAACGTGTTAAAAAAAAAAGAAAAAAAAATCCATAGTTTGGGACCACCTAATGCTCGAGGAGTAGCCCATATCTCGTGTCTCGTAGGATCGCGGCTGAGAGCCACTGGTCCGAAGGTTTACTCGGCCACCACGGGCTCGCTTATTATTTATGGCAGTCGGCGGAGCGTGCCCGACGCATCCCGTCGTTGCCGAGTAGCGGCCGAAAGGAGGTCGGCCCTAGGCGCGAGGTCAGGGGTGGAGGAGAGTTCGCACTCACCTGCGATCCTAAGGACGGCCCGGTCGGCCGGGTCCAGCTGCAGGATGCTCAGGGGCTTGTCCTTCGCCCACTCCTTGAGGCTGCCGTCCAGCTCGAACTCCATCTCCTCGGTCCTTCAGGTGGCGGCCGAGGTCCTCCCCATCGTCGGCGCGTCCTTCACCGGGCTCGCATCGGCGCGGCGGGGCGGGCCCACCTCCACTCGCGCGCGCGGTCGCCCGACGACTGCCGGCTGGCCGAAACCTCTCCCGACCTCTCCCGGAAGCGGCGGGCGCCCCTCCCCCCGCCACCCGCCGAAAGGGCTTCCTCCCGGAACCGATCCGCCGACCTTGACCTCGCCTCCGCCGGACCGGCGACTACCGACAGGGGGCGGCGCGGTCGATGCAGGGACCTGCAATCGCTGCAATCGCCGCAATCGTTGCAATCGCCGCAATCGCCGCGACTGCGCCACTCGGCGACGCCGCCCGTTTGTTTACGGAGACGCCCGGCGTCTCCCGTCACTCCTCCTCCGGGGCGGTGGCGTCGCCTCTCCCCCTCGTCCCGGACGGCGCTGAAAGCAAGAAACAACTTATTACACGTGCGAAATCTTAGTTTCCATCTTTTTTTTTTTTTTTCCTCTCTTTTTTTCAGAGGATGAAAAATGGAGGCGGAACACGTGGAACCGGAATACCGAGATATATATAGAGGCAGAGTAGAAGGAGAAATTAAAGAGAATTAATGTCTCTTTTTACGCGGAACAGGTGCGCAGGGAATCGTCGCGATGGCCTATCTACTGGAGACGGAGAGAACCGATCTGCTCACTTTCTCTCTCTCTCTCTCCTTTTCTCACTCTTATGCCCTGAGAAAAAAAAATCATTTCACAGGGGAAAAAAAATATATGTTAAGGGGATGTGAAAGTGGTATCTAAAGAGTCAATCGTTCATGAAATTTTCCTCCGAACTGGGTGTCAAACTCTACCACATGAATAAGAGGACCCTAAGGTAGGTCCTGAAACTCAGGAAATATTTTTCAGAAAAAATCTAGAAAATATCTATGAACGAATTTTTTCAAGAATTCAAATCTCACGAGTTTCAGGACCTTCCTAATACCCTCCATATTTATATCGTAAAGTTTTAATTTATTCTGGGTACTCAGTTTGGAGAACAGTTTCATGAACGGGAACTCTCTGACGCCACTGTCACGTAACCTCAATTCAAAGCATAATCTTCAAAGGAATTCGCCTCGCATAAATCGTGAATAATTCCGAAGGAACTTTGCGTACAAATAAGTTAATTTTAAATGAAATAATTAGTCTCCTAATCAATGACATATTTCTCCGGTCGAATTTCCTATTTCTCTCCCGGCGTGGATATCAAAGGAAATCCAACTTCCTCCACGTGTCTCGCTTCCGGTGAAAGAATTCCGTCTACAGATTCCTCATCGCGAGATTCTCGGAAGAAAGGACTTGGCCACGCGGTATAAACGCAATCGACGAATGCGGAAATCGTGATTCACGGCGCGCGGTCGCCGCATGACGCGACCTCTCCTCGAAATCTCCGAGATCGAAAGATTTTGCTCGACACGAGGCGATCCGCTCTCGATCTCCGCCTCGACGAGGAGTACCCAGTCTCCTCTTCGGAATTCACCGAGGAGGACAGTCCTTGACCCGCCGTCGGCGCCGACCCGCGTGGACCGCGACTGCGGAAATTAACGGCCGCATATATAAACGCCTAACCTTTGGAACGGCTCCTCGGTCGGTGTCATTCGATTGCGCGAATCTACATCTAATTAAACCCTAGTACACAATAGTATAATTATTAAATAATAAAAAATGTGCATCAAATTTCCCCGATGAAGATCATGAAATAAGTCACGAGGGTGTCGCTCATGAGTCCTCATTTGGAACTCACAATGATGGACCAAAAATACTTAAATATGAAACTAATTTAAGTACATGCAATGTCCCAATGTTTCTACGCACGTTTAAAGCTAAATTTATCTTACGCGGTTATTATTAAATAATAAAAAAAATTTGCATCACATTTCCCCGATGAAGATCATGAAATAAGTCACGAGGGTGTCGCTCATGAGTCCTCATTTGGAACTCACAATGATGGACCAAAAATACTTAAATATGAAACTAATTTAAGTACATGCAATGTCCCAATGTTTCTACGCACATTTAAAGCTAAATTTATCATACGCGATGCCGATAAAAAATCGTAGCGTTTATAGCTGATATTTGAGCCATGGCGTGAAAAAAAATTTACAGCAAATTTTCATTCAAATTTTTTGTGTAATATGCGTGCATATATTGCAGATATTTCAGGCCATAAATGGTTTGGAAATTGTTTGTAAACCGATTTTCCTCATCGCATGATGATCATGAATTGCTATCTGGGAAACGTTATCCCCGATACCGCGATCGTGCCGTACAATCGAACTCTGTAGTCGATATCGCTATTTATATCCCGAAGAAAAAAAAAAAAAAAAGAAAAGAAAAGATTGATTTATCGGGAAATTTGGACCCATCTCTCCGGAGACGACTCGCGGTCCCCATTTCTGCGTTTTCCGCGTCCGCGTAACGAAACGCTCGCGTTCGCACGCATTCGTTATGCACGGAGGTGACAATGGGGTGGACAGACGAGTTGCGTAATCGGAATCGCCGATTACGCAATGAAATCGTCCACCTGATGTTGCGGCGGACGGGATTACCTAACCTCGCAGGACCGGCTGCGCCTCTTCCGAATGAGAAATTTCCGATTTTCCATTTCAGAGCTTGGACGCGTTAAATAACGAGCCCAATTACACTCCACAATGTACACACGAATTAATTTAAGCCACCGGCCGAAACCCCAAGATCTTGAAAATCTTGAAAATCTTGAAAATTGTGATTTTACAGATTCTCAGGTGGCTTGGAATCTTCCCATTTCTTTCGTTCCATGAATTTATTTTCTTTCTCACCGTAGCCTACTCCCCTCTTCCTAGGGTCCCCTTACGACTCGTCCAAATATCAAGATATCTTCTTATCTATTGAAAATCCCCTAGCCTTGATTTTTCCCTCCGAGCAAATACCATTACCTCTCCGAAACGAGGAATCTCGTTCCAAACTTTCCAACCTGCGCAATTCTCGATCCGTATCCTGCATTCCCCTCTTTCCAACTACGTGCGTTGAATTCCTACATTTTTCCTCCTGGCCTACAAAATTTCACTCAAGAAACCCAGGAATTTTTTTCCAAGTCGCGAAAAATCGTCCACGGTAAAAAGTAAAGGAAAAGAGATAATCAAAATCATCATCGCTTCGTGTCCGAAATCTGGCGACGTCGAGGGCAGGATGCCTCTCCGTTTATCGATCTCTCGATCTAATCGAGCCATTCCATCGAGGGTAAAAGACACCGAGACCCGCAAAATCTCATTCAAGAAATTCAGGAATTTTTTCCCAAGTCGCGAAAAATCGTCCACGGTAAAAAGTAAAGGAAAAGAGATAATCAAAATCATCATCGCTTCGTGTCCGAAATCTGGCAATGTCGAGGACAGGATCCCTCTCGATTTAATCGTGCCATTCCATCGAAGGTAAACGACATCGAGACCCGCAACGTCTGTTTCCAGGGACCCACAAAATCTCACTCAAGAAATCCAGGAATATTTTCCCAAGTCGCGAAACCTCGTCCACAGCAAAAAATGAAAGAAAAAAGATAATCAAAATCATCATCGCTTCGTGTCCGAAAACTGGCGATGTCGAGGGCAGGATCCCTCTCCGTTTATCGATCTCTCGATCTAATCGAGCCATTCCGTCGAGGGTAAAAAACACCGAGACCCGCCACGTCCGTTTCCAGAGACCGTTATCAGTCACCTCGCCTCGTCGCGTCCGTCTCGAGCGAGGACTCTGCCTCCTTCGCTTCCTCCCGTGATCCTAGTCGAATCCTCCCACGCGGAATTGGACTCGCGAATCGGGAACGCAGCGTTTACGCGCAATGTGGACAAAAGGTATCGCTTCACAAAACTCGATGTCATTGTCGCGCCACAAAAGCGCCTCTTCGCACAAAGAGTTGGTCATCGACCCTCAACCGTCGACACACGGTCGCTTAAGGTGATACGAAAGTGTGACACATACATACCAAAAAGTCGAAATATTTATAAAACTTTTTTTTCCAAACTGGGTGCACCAAATTATCTAAAAACATTAACACGTGATTATGGAGGCTCCAAGGAAAAACGCGCTGCCCGTGAAATTTAAATTTTCGAAAAAAAAAAATATATCTTTTGCTTCCTGTCCGAGATACATAGTTTTTTTTTTCGAAAAAAAAAAATGAAATTTCATGACCAGCGCGTTATTCCTTAGGGCCTCCATAATCACGTGTTAAAGTTTCAGAAAATTCGACGACTTTTTGGTACGTATATACCACACTTTAAGATGGCCACGCACGAAACGACAAATTGTAGCGATAAATCGCATCGATAAATCCCAACGATAAGTCGGTTCAGTTCAATCGAATGTCTTCGAGTGAAACTTTTAACGCAGGGTTAAACGAGGGAGGCGTAAAGGTGAACCATTTGTTCCATTTCTCGAGTGGAAACTCCTTGTCACGGTAGGTGCGGATAACTTCGCATGTTAAGAGTGGATATCGTCATGCTCGAGGCACCCGAATGCGTAAGGGGGATTTCGGGAAAGAATAATTAATAATACATTTTTCTTTCACTGGGTAGTTTCACTTCCGAGTGCGGGGAAAATCTTGGGCAAGAGAAGCGAGGTGGGGGGGGGTGTACCTCGAGACCGAGTCGCCGCAATTGTCGATTCGACCTGAGGTAAACACGGACCGAGGACGGTGAATTGTGTATTATTGCCAGTGACCGCTCGTGAAAAAGGAGATCCTTGGAATAAGGAGTAAAGCCGGGTCCTTCCACGCCTTCGAAAAGGGGGAAGGGGTCGAGGTACCTCGGGCTTAGGGAAGTGAAAAGTCGAATACCCTATCTCGGTGTGCTCGAGTTGGGAAATATTGAGAAATTAGTTAACTCGGAAAATATTGATGGTTAATTGGTTAATTCGAAAATATTGACAAAGTAGTTAATTCGACGCAGCGAGTCGCGAGCAAAACGACTCGAATGACGAGACGAGTAAACTAATAATGCGCGGTTAGTGACTCGATAAGAACGGATAACGAGTCGAATACCTTATCTCGAAGAGCTCGAATACGAAAATATCGAGGAGTTAGTTAATTCGAAAACATTGCCGCCGTACGTGGAAAATGAGTTCGGCCTCGAGTCGGCAGCCCGTGAAGGAAGAAACGCGTCCGGGTGCATTCGACGTAGCGAGTCGCGAGCGAAACGACTCGAAAAACGACGAGTCGAGTAACCGAATAATGCGCGGTTGGTGACTCGGTGAGAACGGGTGGCCAGGTCTCGTTCCTGCATTCGTAGTTGGAATTAATTTCTCCCGATGACTCGAAACCGCGTTGGGCTCGATTTCATCGAGTTGGAATATTCGCTTCGTACCGGTAAATATTCGCGTCTCTACTTGGGCTTCCTTCGACCTACCGCAAGGTCGTCGCTTCCGTGCGAGCCTCCCTTCCCTCGGACGTCGACGGGCGAGCGGCTTCGACCGGCGCCGAGGCGATTCGGGAAACGGGGAACGTTAAGCTCCCCTTATTCTCTCGAGCAGCCCCCAGAAGGCGAGGCGAGGCGAGTACTTCCTCGCGCCCCCTTCCGGCGGGACGTTGCGACGCCAGCCGTTGGGGAGATTGCTGAGATAATTCGTAAAGGGCAGGCGGTCTTACCGGTGCGGATTCCCCGTCCTCGAGGTCGGTCCGGCGGCTCTCGGTTGTCCTCTGGGAGCGAGAGCGCCAGGAAAGGAGGGAAAAATCAATGTCCACCGAGGCAAACGGTCGACTCGCACGGTCTCTCGCGGCTGACCAGACGCCACGAGACTAGGCGGCGGAAACGCACTCGGGATTTCCGCGGACGCGAGGCACCCTTGCGATGGGGCCGAGACCGAAACTCGCGAAACCCGAACCTCGAGTCCTTCGCACGCCGATTTCCGCCTCTACTCGCCTCCGTGCGCGTCGCGAATAACTACCAACGACCGACCCGGTTCCAGACGACGCGCCTAGCAGACGACATTTTGGATCGACGACCGAGGGGACCCGAGCGCTCGCGGGGACGCCCGATCGAGGCCGAGGACGGCCGAGGACGGCCGAACGCCTCTTGCGCGCCGCCCCGACTGCGCGGTAGATTCGAACCGACCCGACGCCATCTTAGATTCCCAGCTCGCCTTCGCTTTGAAAAAATCTATTACATTTTTGAGGACATTGTGGGCTTCCCTTAGAAATTTATCCCGGGAATGAAAGACGGGAGATTTCGTAATTGATGAGTCGAAATATTTTGCGGGCTATTCATGCTTGCGCGTTACAGCACCGGAAGAAGTTAAGCTAAAGGAATTTCTTTCGTTTATGTGGTGACCATTAATTACGAGGTGTCGGATGTTAATGACTTACGCGGCGTCGCGGGTGTTTAGGACAGCGGATCGTCAAATTTCAATAATAAAGGATAACGGTGTTATGTAAACGCGGTCTTGACGTTTTGACTGGTGGCGTGTCGCGTGTCAAGACGCAGACACGCATATCCCACGTCAGGCCTTTGTAATGGCGAAAAGAAAACGAATGAAAGGAAAAGTTCTGCTGAATCGACTTACGGCAACCCTTTCTATATAGCGTAGGAGTATCAAGATTGCCGCGCGTTCCATTAATTAAATGAAAAATGTTATACAAGGTCAGCGTGAGTACATCGATGTTGTCATGAGTACTATAATACTATTAATTATAAATTATTAACGCTTTAAACACATGTTTAAGGTTCATGGCTCCATGATTACGAAGACGATGAAGACTACGTGCCTTGGAATAAGACGTAAACTCTTTTATTTCTTATATTATCCTTCCAACATCGTAAAAAAGGAATAATGACATTGTAACACGTATTACGGTTATGAATAAATACCTAAAAATATACACGTGATGCAGTTACTGATGCGATATGTAGCCGCGCTTCGAGGAATTGTTTGAATCGAATTCTTTTCGAGAGACATCAATTCTCGGCGATTCTCACGGTGCATATCGGCGTTTAAGTAGAAGTATTATACGGCGTAACGACAGTTAGGGCAAAGTGAGAATTGCTGATTGTAAACGATCTCGCCTGACATGTAAATCGGTCGAAGTGAGATCACTTCTATATGAGGTGCCTTTAAGTCTTTAAAATCGTTTACTAGCCATCGTTTGTCGTCATTATCCCCTCTTATGTGACGACAGCCTTCGCAAGTACTTACACTAGCTGATGTCATCGACTAAATAAAGCAGGGGACATCGTTAATAAATTACAAATATTATATTTGCGAGCGCTCCGTCGAATATCTTTTTTTTTTTTAAGACCTGCAAGCGTTAGCTTTGTCGTCCCGGAGGGAGAGATCTGTGACATTGCTTCGATAGGCATGAGTTCCATCCAAGACATCCTGAGCGAAGACAACAGGAGTGATAATCGCCGTCCGTTGGAGGAAGATATTATTATAGTGACTAGAATGTGCTTATGTACACTACATCGGTGTGTCTCAGTTATGTTAACACAACGAATTGCATTCTGTACGTGGCAGACTAGAATGTAATTGATAGATTCGAGGAGCTCACTGACTAATGGCAGCCTATTGATTTCTTCAGACGTTGTAAAACTTGGTGTTTCTCAGAGCATCTTTCACTTTTTTATCGTCACTGGTTGCTGCTCGCAAGACCAACTCGAGATTTTCTTGGGTCGCACATTTTTCTCTCTGTAATCGACCTATGACGTCTTCTTTGTGCTTGATCAGCTGTTTTAGTCGCTGCAACTCTCGCTGATACTCCGATTTCGTTTGGCCTGCATCAAATTCTTGGACTTTCAGGTGCTTTTCGACCGAGGCCAGCTGCTTCTTAGCTCCTTTCTGTACAATCTAAATATTCATTTGTTATCAACACTGCTGGTAATAAGAAAAAAAAAAATTATGTTCGGTGAGAAAATTGAAACTTACTCGCAGTTGACTTTTTAAATTATCCATCCTATGAGCTATGTTGCTACCTAGGTATTGAATGTTCTCATTTTCTTTTTCTTTTTCTCGAAGAAGAACGATCAGTTTATCTCTTTCTTCCAAGAGTTTCTTCTGCTCGATAACAAGTTCTTGGCAGTAAGCAGTTGTCTTGGTTAATTGCCTTTTTACGGAGTCTCGAGATACTTGAATGGAATACACCGAATTCTGGACCTGCTCCAGTTTGTGCTGCGTTCGTCTAAAGTTGTAGAAAAAATCATTAATGATTGCTGACGATCATTGGTTTATTTAAATACTTACTTTAAATTCTTTTCTAGATGTTTTACTAAATTCTTCAGATGATCTCTCTCGGTCGTGACTGCGATAAGTTGTTTTTCGTTTTCCGGATTCGTTTCTTCTAGATATTTTATTCTTGCAGTCAGTTTTTTTTTCTCAGCCTCATATTGATACTTTAATTCCTCAAACAACCTTTTACATTCGTCAACTGCTGAGGTGTGAACAGACAGCGGCACTGTTTTCTCGTAGGTGTTTTTTAACTTTTCGTAACTTTCACTTAGCACTTCATACTTTCCTTTCAAAGTACTGTATTCGGATTTACAGGCCACGTAATCATCGTGCAATTTATTATTATCTCGAGACATTGACTCCACTTTTTGTTCATAAAGCGAATGAACTTCGTGCAGTTTTTGTTTATGTTGAACTGCTTGTTTCGCTAAAAGGTCATTTTGTTCCCTCATCACGGCAGCATCAGTTCCAACTGTTTTAATTTCTTCTGTACATTTATCACACTGCAAAATTACATTTTCCTATCAATTTATTTCTTACACATTTTTAAGAAGAGTATTTAAATTACACAAGTACATAAACGTACAAATTTTTATTTAGCGATACGTACCTTCTTGCTTAAATTTTCCACTTCCTTGTGTAAACTTTCATTCTCTGCAATGATTTCTTTACATTGTGTACTAAATATGTCAATTTGCTGTGCATATGTTTTTATCAGCTCATCTTTTTCCAGCAAGCTTTGTTCGTAAGCATCTAGCAATGGACCTAATGCGTGGGTATTGACTCTGCCCCAAGATTCCATTATTTTCTTACTTTGAAGAGGTGTATTAACTTCTTCTATATTTTTGATTTCAGACGATTGTCCACATTGTTGTAATCTGTCTTGGTACTTCTCTAACTCCACATTCAAACGATAGACTAGGCTTTTTAACAAAGTCACGTCTTCCTTTAACTGTGTATTTTCAGCCTTGAATTTCTCATTAATTATTATAAGATTACTCTTTTCATCTTCAACACTTTGAACGGCATCGACCATCTTTTCGCAATGTAAGCGCAGCTTCTGATAATCAGTTTCTCGCTGCTGTAAGAGAAAACTAAGCTTCTGGCGTTCTTCCTGAATCTCTTCACAGTTTTTCTCTAATTTGTGAAGCTTACTCCGCAACTTCATTATCATCGTACCTTCTTCCGTTAACTCTTCCATGACTTCTGTAAATTTTTATTATGACAGATAACGTTCCACAATACAGATTTACAAATATTTAAAACATACATAAATGGATAGTTATTACACAATACCCAAGTTTACATTTGGTCCCTCCAGCTCGGTCTTCGGCAAACTATTTTCTTCAACGAACCTGTCTATCTCTTTACAAGGACGTCGTCTGTCTTTGTTTCTGGGAGGTTCTTTTTCATCAACTGTATAACTGCTTTGAATATTGGAATCCTTCGCTTTAGCGGAGTATCTTGTTTTAGCAGTATGCCTGCGACGCTGTTTGGATCCATGAACCAGTTCAACGTCATTGTCATTTACTTGATTGTGCAGTTTACTATGCTATAATCCGAAATATCTACATTATACTTATACAACATTATTAATTTAATACTTTAAAAGAAACGTTTAAGTACCTTTCTTCTGATCCGTTTCTCCTTGACACTTTCAATGTCTGCGAGTGAACCGCCATAAAAATATGACATATCAAAGTGAATTACTGGGTAATAAACCCCAATAAATAAGGCAAGGCTGGTCCTGACATCTAAACTCGGTATTAAAGTGGAAAGATATTGATAAAAGGCCAAATCGTGACACAGCACCGTAGAGGTTAGCTTGGCCACATGTTGTTACTCCTGTTGCCATGGTTACGTGCCGAGTGCGTCATCTATCGGAGTTCGTTATTCGCACCGACAGAGTCGGCGCAAGTTTGCCGATCGTTTATGGCGAATAATAGCAGAAAAAAATCGCATTTCAATAGAGATGCGGAATGTCAGCCAGAGATATCAATCGAAAAGGTATGCGGATTTATAAATCAACTCGTCACTGTCGAGAAAATAAATTTCAGGGCAGAGGGAACGAATGATTGTTGGCCAAGACAAGATGGCGCCGGGGTAAATGGGCCGCACATCAATAGACTGGCTGATACGGAGATGTATGGAGATAAAACGGAACTGGGGCACGTAAATCGTTCTGTAAGCAGTTACTCGTATTTCTGGAATATGATGGCCAGACTAACAGCCGTTGGTAACTTAATGAACAAAACGACGCGCAGCATCGTGGCGCCATCAGACGGTGCGTCATCATACCAACTCAGGTGTTTTATTCTAACCAGCGTTCAGTCGGTAGCACAGATTTTGCTTTTTAGATGTAAAACCCAGCGACACAAAATGCATTAAAAAATCCAGCAAGTCTGACTTTATTTGCTCGAACGTTCCGGACGCAGATAATACCGATACTTTGGAATAACGACATTGAGAAAATGGAACGGAGAGCGGAATAACGAAACTGAGAAAATAGAGAACAGAACGCAGGTCTGGGCGCTTATAGATTAGGACCGCAATCGGAGCGCTCGATGACAATTTTGTAATATTTACGACCGCTCGTGAACGTCAAAGCAAGGTGTTAGGACTCTTGAATAACGGCCTTCCACAAGTAGGTCATAAAAGGCAACAAATTCTGCGCGTTTGTCCGCCCAGCCTCGACTGCCGTTCAATTTTCAGTCCCCAAAAGCAGACTCCATAATCACCCCGAAATTATATTTAATTATCTATCGGTAAAGAGGTAGATACCGATTCGAACGGAATCGGCGATTCTTTTTTCGCGACAGCCGTCGAACTGGTTTTCCTCGTCCAAACGTCCCGAGATTATTATTTAAATTATTATACCGATGGCATGTGTAATTATTCCGGAAATGGATAACGGTTCTATGATCAATTATGAACCATTCGACAGGTAGATAAAAAAAAAAGAAAAAAAAAAACAGTGGAAAAAAAAAATTGTCAATACCGCACAATTGTGTGCCGGTAGTTGTGCTCCGAAATTGGAGATTTCATATCTCGGGCATCGTGTTTTCGAGGAAGACTCGTTTGTGGAAACAGTCGAGAAAGTAAGGAGCACACTTGTGGCGACGTTTGCTCGGTAATCCCTCATTACCTGTCGACAGGTCGGTGAAGAATTGGTGGATTGGTACCAAAGGTAGTCCCGAAAATTTTCGTTCCTTCCGTTATCTCTTGACTGAAAGAGGTGAAAAGAGTTCCTGGAGGAGAGGTAGGCGCCTCCTGGTGAGTTTCTGGACGCGAATCCAGGTCGACGTCCCGCAGGTCTTCCATCGGAATCCCCGGTCCAGGGTATCCGCGGCCGATTTCTTCGCGCCCCTCCGCACCTGTGGAAATACGCGATGTGCACAGGTGTTATCAATCGGTGCGCGGTTAGGAGCGCCTATATAGGCCCGCGAGGACGCTGCCTTCCTTAGTTCTTCGCCCGGGAAGGAGTCGGCTCTTCCCCGAGATGTTGCGTAAGTACGCGGGGGATTCCGCGCGGATACGCCTGGGGGGGCGAAAATCGTCGACGTCACGATGTTTGCTCGTGACCTCATAAATCTGCGGCCTATTTCTCGGGAGATAAGTCGGGAGGTGTCCCGTCTACCCGACGTCTCGATGTCGACGACGCGCGGTATCAGATTCGGCTTCCAGGACACGAATCCAGGCAGAAAGGGATGGAACATCTCTCAAGTGACGCTCAAGACGGGGAAGGAAGGAGTGGCGGCCATCTTTCTTTTCCTTCACACGTTCTAAATGGATATATTAATAATTTAGAGTACACGGTAATTATTATCGCCGTTTTCAGTACTTATGTCCTTGAAGACAATGCACTGAGCGACCTTGCAACGGTTACATCCTTTCGTTTACGGTTTATCGTGTTTTAAAAGGAAAAAGCCATGAGAATTCGAGGTGGACTGGAGGAAGAAAGATGGCCGCCATGGGTCTCTTCGCTTGTGGTCGAACTTCGGGTCTATCTTCTGGAATTTAGGATACGCTTTGGCGTCATATGCCTGGATTCATGTCCAGGATGTCTCCTCGCGAGAAGGAGAGGTTTCTTAGGATGTAGCTAACGAGGAGATGGTTTCAGGTGTCCAGGTGGTACCAGGCTTCCTGGCCACGGTCCTCCTGGCTCTGTTGGGAGTCGCGGACGCCATCGACACCGACTGCGATTACTACCAGAGGTTGGAACTCGGCAAGACGTACTACGTCTTCAATCCTGACTATCCTGACAACTACTCGGGCCCGAAATCCTGCAGATGGAGGGTCACGAGTCCAACGCGAGTTCGACTGAGCTGCCAGGAGTTCGAGTTACCGGCTGTAAGTATGTTCTCATTAAAATGCCGAAGACTAGGAGAAATAAGAAAAATTAAATTGTAACGTGAAAAGTTCTCAGGGAACCATATAAAACTTAGATAATTTCTGTCGGCAATCTAAACGTTAAAAAAAAAAAAAAGAACAGTCGAGCAGTTCACGGGTCAGGGTGATAAACTTCGGCTTTAGAGTCTTCTTCATTTGAGTGCCATTTGATTGATGCTTACTTTTTTCTAAATTTTATATTTTGTCAAGTTAATCAGTTTGGCCCAATGAGCGTCTCGATTTCGATCCGGGAGATAAGGACGAGAACCTAATCAATTGACCGTAGACCCGCGACTGCAGCGGTGACCGGTTCACGGTGGAGATCCCGGGCTCGGAGGACCACCATTACTGCGGTCGAGGAAATTTCGCCCTGGAGTCTATGGGGCCCGGCCTGGCGGTGCTCCTGAGGATCGTGTCCGGGTCACCTGGGGGTCGGTTCCTCTGCACCCTGCAGGCCACGCAGGACGACGGGGAGAACTGCGAGTGCGGCTGGACGAAACAGGTACCGGGACTCGCTGGACGGCTCGCCCGACCTGGTCGAGGCGACCATCCTCGCGAGTCTTTTGCGCCTCCCGCCCCTTCGTAAGCTCTCAGACGCTACTTCTTGGAAAAACTTGGCGACTTTTGACGCAGACGAAGATCGTCGGGGGAGAACAGACCGGCGTGAACGAGTACCCGATGATGGCCGGCATGGTGAACTCGGTGCAGCGGCTTCTATACTGCGGAGCGACCATCATCTCCAACAGGCACGTCATCACGGCGGCGCACTGCGTCGCTGGAAGACCCTTCAACCAGCTGGCCGTCCTGGTGGGTGATCACGACCTAACGACCGGTAGGTAGCAACTAGTAGGTACTTAAATCGGTATCCGTATGAAATAATCTCCTGAAACACCACTCCAGGAGCCGAAACGAACGCCTCGAAGTTGCTGAGGGTGGCCAGCTACCTGGTGCACCCCGAGTACCAAAGCGCCTCGCTGGCGAACGACATCGCCGTCGTGACCGTGGCCGAGAACATCGTCTTCAGTAACGAGGTCGGACCCGCCTGCCTCCCGTTCCACCACAAATCGGACTCTTTCGGCGGCTCCAAGGTCGTCGTGCTGGGTGCGTACCGTTTCAGAACACCTAGAAGCTGATGTGCTGATTTTTTAACGGCGAGAATTCACGCAGGCTGGGGCACCACGGAGTTCGCGGGGGCGTCCTCGAACACTCTGCAGAAGGTAATCCTGAACGTGACCTCGCTGCCGGTTTGTAGGAGAGACTTCCAGGAGGTCACCAGCAACCAGATCTGCACGTACTCGTCGGGGAAGGACTCTTGCCAGGTGAGGAGGCTTTGGTTTAATTTTCCCTCACGGGGGATTTTAACGTATTAATAGATTTTTTATTTACAAACATTTCAATCGATTTTCAAGTTCCTGCTGTATTTGTAGTTTGACAGCGGCGGCCCGGTGCTGTGGCAGGACCCTAGCTCAATGAGGATGGTCAGCGTGGGAATTATCAGCTATGGAGGTATCTGCGCCTCCGAGAAGCCGGGGGTCAACACTAGGGTCGGCGCTTATCTCGATTGGATCTTATCGGTGACACCTGGTATGAACCACGATCCGAGAGCCGTATCTCTCCTGAAACGACGATCCCTTTTTTTTTCCCCTACGTAATGAGAATCCCGCCAATTGTGTTTGGTGCTCCTTTCAGGGATGGAATACTGCAGAGCGGAATGATCGCAGCGGATCCGGACACTGAAAGACACGACCATCGATCGCCACGTGTGCGTTCACGGATACATCTGTGTGTGGATGCTGAGGACAAATGCGCTTTCCGCCCTTGCTGTGCCGATTCCGCTCGCGGGTAAATCACGTAAACGAGACAACGTTCAATCCGACGTCGCTTAAACGCACCGTAAATGGGGGAAATGGACGCGACAATGAAACATGGACATTGCTTGTTTAATAATAAGTGTTGACAATCCGTTACTTCGGCTTAATCCCTTCGTCACGCTATTAAGGTGACATGAAAGAAACACCTGAAAGATCCATCGTTTATGAAGCTTCTCTCCGAGTTAATTATACCGAATCATTTAAAATCACATCTGAATATAGAGGATCTAAATTACAATTTCTTTCATAAAACAAAAAAAGAAAACACGTTTATTTAAAAATATTCAAGAGTGAAATTGAAAAAAAAAGAAGAACGTCGAGTCAAATATTTTTCTGTTGAAATTTCATGGGTGTCACGGTGCCTCTATATTCGTGTGGTAAAATTTCCTATTGTTACTCTCACACCCAGAGGAAAGTTTTATAAACGAAGTCCCTCTGATGTCACATTTTCCACGTCATCCTAGCGTCAGTTGTGCCGATCAGAGGCTGCGTCCAAATTGCGAGGAATTTTGCACCGCCTTGTCGGCCGTTAATTCGTTAAATCTCGTAGATGATAGTCTCCGTTTTAAAGCGTACGTGCGGCGATTAGGCGGAGCCGCTCGGCTGCGATTGTAAGGAATATACGCGAAATCCCGTGGCGACGGAATCCCGGCAATGCCTTCGCCGTTGCCGCACACATCTCGATGATCCGCTTAACGAGCCTCAACCAGGTTCAATCGAATCCGCTCGTTCGTTCGACGTGCGTTCCCTGCGGTCAAGTGGGCCGCGTACGAGTGCCAATTTGCGCGCGCTCTCATGCCGCCGCCGTTTCTTCCACCGTCATTTCCCCTGGAAAAGGGAGCAAGGCGATCCGTCCGTCTGGCCGACAAAGGAGGTCTACATCGGGAGGAAGAATCAACCAGGTCCTGCGAGATCACCCTCTAGGGGGGCGTAAGTCCCCTGGAACCCTCCTGGAGGGATTTGCAGGATGGAAGGGGAATCGACCCTAGTGAAATTCCGTCAACCTCTCAAAACCACCCAGAACCTCCTTCAACCCCTTCGCCGCATATACCCTTTCCGCTGTAAGAGTACTCAAATTGCGAATACAGTTTCAGTGTGGGCGAAAACGTCGGAAAGTTAGAGGAAAAAAGTAAAGAAATGTGATTAAAGCGATTCGCCGTAAAAAAGGATCAATCATGGATTTTAACGTAACCACGTGGAAATCGTTGGAAATCACTGAACTATTGTTATTTATATGAAATTTAAGGAAATTGGATCTCAAAGAAGGAAATCATTTGCATTGATTTCCGAGGGAATGACCCGAATCACCCTCGAGTGGGTCACCCGGCAGACCCCGTGAATTTGAGACGATGGTTGATTATGGTCACCCATGGTATCGAAAGGGTTGATATTTTTCCGGAGCCTCCGGTAAACTCGTCCGCTCCAGAGCGGCGGAGTCCTCGCGGGCGGGCGATTGTCTGGCAAACAATGCGTAATTATTAATAACTTGGCGAATGAGGATGTGACGTCGCCCCCCGGGAAGGGCCTCGTCCACAGGCCCAGTGCGGCCTCGGGGCGGCCGGGGCCTTCGAGGTCGCGCGGATTCCGCTCGCAGGCGAGACGACTCTCGGGGAGGGCTCGGCGGGTGGACGTCACTCGGGTCCGCCCCCGCGTTTCCGATCGATCGCCGACTCGAGGTGACCTCCGAGAGTCGGCCGAGATTTCGCCGGCGAGGCCGTGGCCGAGACTTTCGGGGGTCTGAGGAGACCCACGGCCTTAAAGCGGAAGAGCGGCTCGACCCTCCCTTAAGGCGGTCGACTCGCCCTGGAAACCGCACCACCTCTCTGCCCTCGGTCGACTGCAAGCGCCGCACTTTCGGGGATCGAGGTCGAAACGCCTCGCTGGCGTGGTTCGAGAGTCGATCCGGGAGGAGACCCCCTTTACGGAAAACAAAGGAATTATTCGACGTTAAAAATGATTTTCCAAAATTATTGACCGCCCTCTTTTCCTCTTTCACGAGCGATATAAGAAATTCCAGCGCGTCAAGTTCGGTCACCCGTAGAGAGCGCGAGGCGATTGGACGGTTTATCGGTTTATTGGGATAAAGGAGCCGATGAGGAGGTCGCGGGGGCGGGAGGACCCGAAGGACGCTCGGGAAGGATCCGCGAAGGATACGGGAAGGATACGCGAAGGATACCTCGGCGCATGCGCTCGGCGCGCTCGCACCCCTCGCGGCCGGAGGGGGGCGAGTCGGGCGGCGCGCTCGGCCCGCCTCAGTCCCCCGCCGATCGTCGTCGAGCGCGGTCGAGCGCAGCCTAGTGCGGTCCGACCCGCCGAACCGCCACCCCTTCGCCGGACAGCGAGGCTACATGGGGCCGTACGCGAAGTCCCCGAGATCGTCGGCCATTCGCATCGAGAACGGGGCCGGGCTGCGCAACCTGAAGAGCATCAAGTTCAAGTAATCCCACGAGGAGGCGCGACCCCGACGACGACCCCGACCAGGCACCCCGAGTGGACCCTCGTGACCGAGGAAGAGGAGCGAAGAGGAGTCCCCGAGTTCCCAGGAGTCGCGCTCCCGAAGGAGGTCGTCGCGAAGGGGAGGGACCGCGATGGTCCCCGGGAGATGACGCCCCGGCCTTGCCGAGTCTGACCCGGGGAGCTCGCTCGCCGCGAAGATGGTCGTCAAGTCCGAGGTGGGGCGCAACGGGCACGAGCTGGCGCCCCTGAACGAGGGGCGCGGCCAGGGCCGCGGTGGCGGCACCAGCGTGACCATCGTGGCGGCCGGGGGCCAGGGCGCCTCGTCCGGCGCCGGTCCCCAGGATGCCAAGCAGGACGGCCGCGCCGCCTGGAGCGGCAAGATGCAGTTCTTCCTCAGCATCATCGGCTACAGCGTGGGCCTCGGCAACATCTGGCGGTTCCCCTACCTCTGCCAGCAGAACGGCGGCGGTAAGTTGCTCCTACCGGGGAAGAGGATCCCCGGAGAGACCCGGAGGAACGCCCTGCATTCAACGCGACCCCGTTTCGCCGATATAGATCGCGGCCTCCGGGCGCTCTCCTTGATCTCGCTCCGAGTAGGGCGCCACCCCTTGAGACGAGATCAAACGAGATAGATAATCCTGGATAACACTAGATGATATTAAATGATACCAAATGATACCAAATAATACCTAGTAATGCCAGATAACTCCACGTAATACCACGAGACGAATTCCTACTACGTGGAGTCATCGATACTCGAGCCTCCCGGGGATTCGTCTTGTCCAGCCTCCCACTTTGATCTCCACGCGTATCGGGAATTCCGGAGAGAGGCCGAGTCCTGGGGGAGGGTCGTATATTTAGAACGCGCGGTCCCGTAAGGTCCCACCGCCCGGTTCCTCCGGGGTGCGTGCCGGCACCCGCGCGGCCACTGACGGCGACGCCGGGCCAAGGACGCGCCGCGCGTCAAGGCCGGTATCGGTAACCCGGGAGGAAACCGGAATTAACCGGTCGAGTCCGGAAGAGCGCATGCGCGCGCCGCCGTACAAGGAGGCCCGATTTGGTAGGTATACGTGATGAATCGCGTTGCGATCGTGGGTCGTGTGTTATTCGGAATCGGCTTATCGGCGAGCTGTAGATGCCGGATCGACTGTTTTTTATGGAATTCGCCATTTTTACCGAAACTCTCAATTTTTGCTGAAATTCTATATTTTTGCCGAGACTTGGCGAATTTACTGAAATTCGATATTCTCGCCGATACTCGCAATTTATTGCTGAAATTCCCAATTTTTGCCGAAATTCGCCATTTTTACCGAATTCCGATCGCTCGCTATTCCGGAAAGGATCGATCTCGAGACCGCTTTCTTGGCCGTCGAGAGCAATGGCGATCCTCCGCGAGTCGCACGCATGGCCGGGCAAGGACCGCCGCGGAAAAAAAGTCGCGGAACGCGCGGAGCGGAAAGGTCGACCGGGCTCCGGCCTCACTCGACTTCCGGGGTTCCTTTGACCCGGTGACGGAGGAAATCGTTCGAGTCCGTCTTGTAAAAAGTCTCGGTTTTGCCCCTTCTCATCCCTACGTTAGGAAAGATATACCGGAAGTACTCCGGCGAGATCTCGCGATCGAACCCTCCTCCTAACCGCACCTTCCTCCACGAAGAGTGAATCACCCTGAAACGTGCCCCGCTGAAGGAAATGCCGTCGTTTCGCCGTTGTTCATAAAATTCCATCAATATCTACTATAAACATACGTGATATATTTTATACATAACCGTAGGGACTTTTTACGTCACTTTGCAGAATTTTCCGGTCTAACAATAAATATTTTCCACGATCCGATCGCTTCCACTCGGATCGTGGGAAATATTTATTGTTGGCCCGTTAATTTTTTCCTCGCGGCATTTGTTACGCGCATGCGCGGCTCGCTCCGAGGGTCGCCTCGCGTGGACGCCTAAAGTCCCGCCGTTAACGGGGGGTTGGGACGACTCGGGATTTTACTGCGGCCTCCTCGTGCACCGAGAGCGCGCCGATTTTCATGAATACCTGTTTAACCGTGCAATTAGGAATTTAACGGTGCCCCTTCCGGTTCGGAAACGCGCCTTACCGCCGACCGGCGCCGAGCGAGTCATCGGCCCCGATAGGGAACCGGACGTCGGTCCGATTTCCTGGACGTGCGATCGAAGCCGCGGCGACCTTTGTGCGTCGCGACGGCGACGCGCCGCGACGCGGCCCGGCTCGACGGCGCGGTATCGATCCGAGCCGGCAGGGGCTGCCGCTCGGTCGCCGTCGCCGTCGCGACGCTGGGGGGGTTTATAAAAAGACGCGATCGCGGATTCGTCCCGCCGTTTAAAACGCCGATTTAATCTGTCGAATCCGAACGAGCCCCCGGAAAACGGGTTTATCGACCCAAAGAGCATTCTATAGATAAGTGGTGATTAACACTATTTCTACCCACGATTTTCTGTATACCTATTTCGACCAAAAGGTTTCGATGAGCTGGGGGAAAATCATATCGCTAAATAAATTTAACAATTATTATACGAAAACTCAAAGCATTAATTGTGAAAAAAATTATTAGACTTTGAAAATAATTTCAAGTTAAAATTTTAAAAGGTGTCCTTTGACACCTCTGGTAGATATAGTGTTAAAAATCGAGAGGATGGGGTGAAAGATCGATTATCGTCCCATGTTTGGTCGGTATGGTATATATATGTATATTTGGGTAATTGAGAAAAAATTATTAAACTTTGAAAATGAAATTATTATTACATTATCGTTACATATCTGGTCGGTATGGTATATATATATATATATGTATATTGGGGGTATCAACGTCTCCCTTGCGTATCAGCTGTCGATCCCTATTCTCTGGTGAGGTAAGGCATTCAGGCTTGCTGGGGTACGGTACGACCACTGAACTGATACTGAACTGATACGGAACTGATACGGAACTGATACGGAACTGATACTGAACGGATACTGAACTGATACTGAACGGATACTGAACTGACAGTGAAGGGGGATAAACCGTCAGGAAGAGGAAGAGGCCCGATTTGCGAAGACGCGTGTCGGGTTCTTCTTCCGGTCGACCCCTTTCGTCGCGCCTCGGTCGATGGAAATTTCCGCGAGCCAAACGAGGATAACGCTCCGATCGATCTCTCCCTCTTTCCCCGCGATTGGTCCGCGCTTGGCACGTGACCGCTCGCCATGTGCTCGGCCGAGGGCGCGCGCGCCGTAGAGGGGCGCGAGTCGCGAACCCACCCCGAGTACCGCGAACGACTCGATCGCCCTTCCTGCCCGGAATTGCGACGCGAGGGAAACGGGCCGGAGTGGCGTAGGTCACTTTTCCGCCCGACCCCGAGGAGGATCGAAGGCTCTAGACTCGAGATCGGACCGGGGAGGGGGACCCGATCGATTTTCCATTTTCAATCGGAAATTCGAGAGGAAGGGTGAACATCGAAGATAATGACTGGGTCAGTGTTTCGCGGCGGTATATATGTATACTTGGCGTGACACTCCACCGAGTTTCTTAAGGGGATGTGAAAGTAACAATCGTTCATGAAATATGAATATACCGAGTAGTTTGACCCAACTTTACACCTTGAATGTGAAGGCTACAAGGGGGGCCCTGACACCCATGAAATTTCATTTTTTATAAAAAATTTGGAAATTATCTATGAATAATTTTGGAAACAAAAAAATTGATATTTCATGGGTGTCGGGACCTTCCTTATGGTCTTTGTATTCACGTTGTGAAGTTCGTAACGATTCTATACACCCAGTTCGGACAATGGTATCATAAACGAGGCAACTTTGACGTAACACATCGCCTTAAGGTGATGTGAAAGTGGCATCGAAGAGGTTTTGTTTATATAACTTTTCTCCCAACTCGATTTACCGAATAGTTTGACACTTTACAACATGAATAGGGAGACTATAAGGAAGGTCCTGAAGCTCATGAAATTTCAATTCTTTTCAAATTTCTTTATAGGTATTTTAAAAATAGTTTATAGAAAGTGAAATTTCGCGAGTTTCAGGACCTACCTTAGGGTCTCCATATTCATATTTTAAAGTACGAAACGATTTGAGACACCCAGTTCGTAGAAAAGTTTCATGAACGATTGAGCTTTTGGATGCCACTTTCACATCCCCTTAATTTACTCTAGATCGAGAGGGCTAGAGAAGGGGACCGGATACGCTCGATTTCTTACGTTTCGCTTTGGACCGGACTTTGGTGAATTTTCGGAAGGAGGGGCCAGGTCGGTTCAACGCAGTCAATGGGAAGAGGGGAAGAAAAACGAGACATACGAGACGGTCGAAAGGAGGCGGGGAAGAGAGCGATGGGGTTGGTCCGAGGGGAAGAGGGAGATGGAAAATCCACTCGACGACTCGCGGGGTCCCTCTTCCGGTTCTGGGATTCGGAAAGAGGCGCGAGATCGGCCTCGCCGGTCGAAGCTCTCGGGGCTCCTCGTCTCCCCGCTCCCCCCGCGGGGCACGGGGTGGGAGAGGTCGGTTGGCCGATCAATACGAGACGAGACGCTCTGGCCGTTTGCCTGGAAGGGTGGGAGAGAGGGAGAAAGAGAGAGACTCGCGGTAGACCACCTGCTACCGAGGGGGGTCGGGGTCGGGGGGCAACGGGTAACCGTGCGACCCGATTTTCGGTTCCAGGGGCCTTCCTCATCCCCTTCTTCGTGATGCTCATCCTCGAGGGGGTGCCGCTCTTCCTGATCGAGCTGGGCCTCGGCCAAAGGATGCGGCAGGGCGCCCTCGGCGTCTGGAACACGATTCACCCCTGGCTCGGCGGAATCGGCATCGCCTCCTGCATCGTCACCTTCTTCGTCGCGCTCTACTACAACGTCATCATCACCTGGTGCTTTTACTACCTTTTCAACTCCATCGAGGTGAATCCTTTTTAACGAAGAGGTCGTTACCCCACGCTCCTCCTATCTCCTTCGAGTCTTCCTCGTCGTTCTCGCGACTAACGTGCTCTATTTTCTCTGTTTCAAACGCCGCACCCGACAGGCGGTTACGATTAAATTCGGGGTAAGTACCGACGAGAGACTCGATTTCGCGGTCGATCTCGTCGCCTCGCCATTTCTAACTCTTCGTGACGAGGTAGCGATGAGCAAATTCTCTGCTGGCAAGTCGGGCCGAATTCATAGCCCTCGTTTCTCGCATTTTTACCACAAATGTAAAATGTGAAAATGTACAAATACGAAAATGCGAAAGTATGAAAATGTGAAAATGTGAAAATGTGAAAGTATGAAAATGTGAAAATGTGAAAATGTGAAAATGTGAAAATGCGAAAATGTGAAAACGTGAAAATGTGAAAATGCGAAAATGCGAAAATGTGAAAACGTGAAAATGCGAAAATGTGAAAATGTGAAAATGCGAAAGTACAAGGTATGACGTATCTTCACCCGACGCAAAATCATTGGTCAAATATTTTCACGCGAAGTAACTCATATTTTCACCCTGGGAAAGAAACACAAAATCCTCGAAATCGATCCCGTTTGGCATTTTCCCTAGATTCGAGTTACAAAATCGACCCCCTGGCATAGATTAGTCGCACTTTTAGCAAGACTGATTTTGCTCGACGCTATCGAGGCGAGTGGTCTTGGCCTCTGCACGCTGACGGCTTCTCTCTCTTCGTTCGTCCCTTCTTAGGTGTCGAATCCCGCTTATCAGCCTCCACGTGGCTCGTTGGCGTATTTTCCTCGTAGAGGATTGTCGCTTGCGGCTCGAAAAAGAATACATTTCCGCCCGATGTTCCAGGATCCTCTGCCCTGGGCGACGTGTCCGGAGGTCGGCGGCAAGCCCGTCGAGGAATGCGCCAAGAGCTCGGAGACGGCGTACTTCTGGTACCGCACCACCCTGGACGCGGCCCCCTCGATAGAGGACGGCCAGGGCCTGAAGTGGTGGATCGTCCTCTGCCTGCTCCTCAGCTGGGTCGTCGTCTTCTTCATCGTGATGAAGGGCATCCAGTCGTCCGGGAAGGTGCGGACGAGCTCGAGCTTACATGGGAACATATGTTAAATTAAACATCCCCTTATTCCCCCAGGTGGTGTACTTCACGTCCATGTTCCCCTACCTGGTGCTGACGATCTTCTTCATCCGGGGGATCACCCTGAAGGGGGCCAGCGCCGGACTGGCCCACATGTACACCCCTAAGGTGGATCGAGGATATTCTTTTCCTGACTTCGTTCGACCTCTTCCTCGTTTTCTGTAACTTGATTTTTTTTTTTACTAGGTGGAGAAGCTGCTGGACCCCATGGTGTGGCTCGACGCGGCCACCCAGGTCTTCTACAGCTTCGGCCTTGCCTTCGGCTCGCTCATCGCCTTCGGCAGCTACAACACCCCGGACAACCACTGCGTCCGCGACGTCATCCTGGTGAGCGTGTGCAACGCGTTCACGGCGATTTACGCGAGCGTCGTCATCTTCGCGATCCTGGGCTTCAAAGCTATGACGAACGTCGACAAGTGCCTGGCCGGGTAAGATGCGACGAGGACGGCAGAGTCTTCGGTTTCCGCGGGCCCGGTCGGGTCTCGATCGCATCGAATGCCGGATTGCGATCGATTTTAATAATGGATTGGGGTCGATCAAAATCCTTGACTTCGATCGAGCAGATTCGCGAATTGCTAGAAGAGCCGATTTCCACTCTCGCTCTCGACGTCCCGCCGGCATCCCGTCCGTCGTTCCTGCAGACGACTTTCCTCCGATTCGACTCTGTTATCCTCGACTTTCCTCTACACGGGGGACCGACGCCTATCGACGGTCGATCGAACCGCTGTTTCCACTTTCAGAAACCGAAACCTGTTCGTGGAGAACGGCTTCCTGGACACGAACTCGACCGAGAGCGAGTTCGAGCTGGTTACGCGGGTCTTCAACTCGACCGGGGCGAATTTCACCATCGAGGAGTGCAGCCTGAGCAAGCAGCTAGACAATGTATGTAGAAAATGATATGGTGATCCCGAACGGTGAACCGAGCGCCTCGAGTAGCTACGAAGAGCGGAAATAGCTGAGGGGTTGAATAGGAAATCCGAGCGAGGGTCAGGGTCGGATACGTGCCCGACTTCGAGGCTCGGCTTACCGTGTTGGGGTATTATAAGGATCATCTTTGGCTCGTAATACCGAGACGATGCTTCTTCCAGGCGGCGGAGGGCACGGGTTTGGCATTCATAGTGTTCACTCAAGCCATAGTCGAGCTGCCCGGGGCGCCATTTTGGTCCTGCATCTTCTTCCTGATGCTGCTCGCCCTGGGCTTGGGCTCGCAGATCGGCATCCTCGAGGGAATGCTCTGCGTAATCTTCGAGATCGATCTATTCAAGAGGCTGAAGAAGCAATACATGACAGGTTGGTGGATCTAGAATACCGAATACCCATTACAAATCCGCATACTAATTAACTCCCTTATACCAAACCAGGTGTCGTGTGCGTGGTGTGCTTCTTCGTGGGCCTGATCTTCTGCACCGGTGCCGGTGAATACTGGTTGAAGATGTTCGACAGTTTTGCTGGAACCATCGGCCTCGTCATGGTCGCGCTGATGGAGATGATATCCGTCATATTCGTCTACGGGCACGAGAAGTGCGTACCGCAGTCTTGAGTAATTCTCTGCACCTTCGGGAAAAATTCAGAATTTATGGAACCGATATTTCTTCCTAGCCTCTTCGAGGTCGATACGCGGCTAGGGACAGTCTGACGCGTCTTATCTGACGAACAATTAATTCGGCATTGATTTTCAGGTTTACAAAGGACATCGAGGAGATGACCGGCTACAGACCTGGCTTGTACTGGCAGGTTACCTGGAGATTCCTCGCGCCAATAATCATGGTCTGCATCCTGGTCTCCAGCATCGTCTCCATGTTTATCAAAAAGCCCCAGTATTCAGCCTGGAATGCGAGTCTGGTCAGTTCCCGGTCTTGGTAACCTAGAACTAGGCTACGGGAATCGTTTTAACGGGATATTCACGTTACAGGGCGTGGCAATTCCTACGAGTTACCCGAGTTGGGTGCTCGCAATCGCCGTTGTTATAATACTCTCGGGGATAGCGCCGATACCGATAGTCTTTCTCTTGAGGAGATTCCAGTGCGTCAAGCTAGACGTCGACATTCATCAGGGTAGCATCCGACGAATCGATACCACGGTCTCCACCAAGGAGATGATGGGCGACGTTGACGTAAGTTTTGCCTTGACCGTTGCCCTATAAAAAAAAAACTAAATTAACGCGTTGAAAAAAATCAACGTGGACCGCATCAGCCTCGAGAGGACTAAGACTGTCCGCAAACATGGCGGCTTGCTGCACGTATATGCAGAAATAAATTCCAACGGCTAAATAAAAATCCGTCTCGAGGCTGAAACGAGCTTCAATGGGAGTAGAAGTGTAGAATGAGTATTTGGAAGGAACCTCCGCCCTCCTGCTTCCACTGTTTCCTTTGTTGTGACCGGTAACAATACAGTGTGATCGTTTAATCGGAGTGAAGCCGTGTCCTGGTCTCTCGATGTAATAATTCCATACAAAGTGCACTTGCCGCGGTACAAAGTTCCTCGTGTACTCGACGTGTTGCATCCTGGTGGTCGTTTCTTATCGTTGCACGATCTGGATTATTCCTGACAATGCGTTGTGTCTCTGGAATCCCTCCCCGGGTCTCGAGGTTCTCCACCCGTCGATCCGTCTCTACATCCCTGAGTTGGAAATTCTTACTCTCAAGCTCGCAAAGAAAAATTAAAATAAGTACACCTCGAAAACGAGGATTTAGAGTAGATCGACCGAGAGCGACAATTTCTAGGGTTTAACCCTTTCGCTACTTATATTATTACATATCACGTGACAGATACGCATTGAAACCCGACTTAAGTTATGGATGGCGAGAAATTTCACTTCTCGACGGAGTATTTTTTTTTTTTTATATACGTGTACCACGCAGTTGATATGACATTGATAACAATCACTGGGCGCCTAGAGATGCCAATTGTATGTTGCAATTTTTTAAAAGCACCTGTAAGCAACGCAGGAATTTTTCAGTCATTTTTTTAAGCTAACGGTAATGAAAAGGTTATTACATATCACGTGACAGATACGCATTGAAACCCGACTTAAGTTATGGATGGCGAGAAATTTCACTTCTCGACGGAGTACTTTTTTTTTTATATACGTGTACCACGCAGTTGATATGCCGTTGATAACAATAGAGATGCCTAGAGATTCCAATGGTATGTTGCAATTTTTTAAAAGCACCTGTAAGCAACGCAGGAATTTTTCAGTAATTTTTTTAAGCTAACAGTAATAAAAAGGTTAACGCCATCCAGACAAACGCCTCACGGACCGGAAGTTCGTCAAAGTCTCGTGTCTCATGTCATGTCATAAATGAGATCCCCATCCCGAACCCGATCCAGAATCCGAACCCGAAACGCGGTGGAGGCTGACGTGGATTCCTTCCCGCTGACCTTCGTCTCGTATGCTCTCCAGTTGTAGGTAAGCACCCTCCTGTCTCTGGTAACGTCGATAAAGATATCCTCTGTAGCCACCCCACCATGTGAGTCCGCTCTAGGCATCTTTTGAATGTCACGTAGACGCCGTTTCTAGTTCTAGGGACGAATCTTGGGGAGTCTCCTAGAGAGGGTCCGGCATGAAGCTTCCTAGCAGTTGCATGTTCCAAGGGAGGATCCAGAAGTCTGGAAGACCAGAGATATGCAATGTTTAATTTACTCTCGGATAAGATGAAATCCTCATTTTTTTAGATTTTACTCCAAATTTCCCGGAATTTTTCTCATTATCAATCCTTAAGGCGTTACCAAAGGGTCATTCTATACGTGTCGAAATAATTAACCGAATCATTTGGAACTTCAACACGTGTTCGTGGAGGCTCTAAGAAAGAACGCGATGCTCGTGAAATGTATTTCTAAAGAGTATATGTATATATATATTTTTTTATTTATTCCTGAGTAGAACCAAGGAAACATTTTTTTTTATGGGGGGAAAATGGAAATTTCATGAACATCGCGTTTCTCCTTACGACCTCGTGCTGAAGTCTCGATTAATGATACTCTCAGTTTGGAGATAAGTTTTATAAATATTCTGACGTTTTTATGTACAATATATATGCGGAGCGGTAGTTTCGTAACACCTTAAGGTGATGTGAAAGTGGCGTCGAAGAGGTTTTCTTTATAAAGCTTTTCTCCCAACTTACAACGTGAATAGGGAGACGATATGGAAGGTCCTGAAACTCATGAAATTTAAATTCTTCTCAAATTTGTTTATAGGAATTTTAAAGGTAGTTTATAAAAAGTAAAATTTCGCGAGCTTCAGGACCTACCTTAGGGTCTCCATATTCACGTATTAAAGTATGAAACGATTTAGAGACCCAGCTCGTGGAAAAGTTCTATGAACGACTGAGCTTTCGGATGCCACTTTCACGTCCCCTTAACGTTGGATGACTTTTCCTTGATCGTAAATCTGGATTTCCACGAGAACCTCTGGATCCTTGGCGAGACTTCGAAGAATGAAGTTTTTGGTGACGCCCAGAAGAAGGCCGCACGCCTCTTCGAGTTTCCTCTAGGGGAAGAAGTCCCCACCAAAATCTTGGATCTCCCCCAAGGAATTGCGAATTTAACGGGAATCGTAGTTGCAAGCGAACCGCTTAGGTGTCCGTTTATCGAGTACCTGACTAACTAATCCTTCGATTGCTTACAGCTGGACGAGTACCACGACAGACTCGAGGACTTCCCCGAGGAGGACGAGGACGTGAACAGCGACGACGACAATAACGGCGCCCCGTCTTGCGCGGACATAGCCGCGAAGAAGCATCAAGGAAGGGCCTTCAAGATGGAAGTGATGGATTTCTGAAAGGCCCTCTCCGCTACGGGACGTTACTCCTTAGCTCGCCGGCCTCGTAACAGCGGGAAGGGCCCCCTCGTGGCCGGCAGGAGTTTAATTACCCGAGGCGAGCTGCCGAGGTTCAAGGAATTAAACTGCCATCCTACGAAAGTGGCACCGAAACATAGTAAACTGGGCAATAGACGTAGTATTAGGTGACATCGCGTCGACGCATGGCAGACCTTTCGGGCAGCCTCCGAAGAGAAGGCGTTAAGGTGGTGCGAAAGTGCCACGAAGAGGTCTCGTTCATGAAACTCTTCTCCCAACTGAGGGCACCGTATCGCTTGAAATTTGACAATGTGAATATGGAAGCTTTAATGAAGGTCTTGACACCCATAACATTTAAATTAAAAAAAAAAAAACTTTCTTCACGAATGTTTTCAACATTTTAGGCATAATATGAAATTTCATGAGTTTCAGGACCTACCTTAGGGCCTCCACATACATGTTGTAAAGCTTGAAACGATTTAGTAAACCCAGTTTGTAGAAAAGCTTCATGAAAGATTGACCTCTCGGATGCCACTTTCACATCCCCTTAAGGCGGGCCGAAAGTGCCATCTAAGAGATCAACCACGTTTATGAGATGTTTCTCCGAGCCGAGTTAACCGAACCGTATGAAACTTCGACCACATGACCGAGAGGCACCAAAGGAAGGTCCCCGTGCTCGTGAAATGTTCCCTTTTGCACGAGATTTTAAAAATGTTTATAATCAAACTGAGAAAGGAGAAAAAAAAGAAAACGAGAAAAAAAGAGAAAAATGGAGTTTCATGGGCGTCCGCGCCTTCCCCGGGGTGTTTACGTTCATGTGGTGAGATTTTCATGGAGATTCGGGGAGAGGTTTCATGCACGAGATCTCTTAAAAATCCCACTTTCGGCTCGCCTTAAGGTTTCTATGCCCTTAACGAAGCAGGCCCCCGTTACCTTAACGGGGAAGAGGCCGAATCGGCAGAGGGAATGGATATATCGAGGGTTCGGATAATTCGGGGAGGGAAATCACGATATATGTCAGGCCCATCCCGTCGACGCGTTCAGTGAGACACGAGATTAAAGTCGTCGAAATGCATCGGGGTACTCTTCCTTCCGCGACCTAACCACGGCTCAACAGGTTTACAAGCTACGTTGTTGTTTGGCTGGTCCAGCTGTTTTAAATAGTGACAGAGAAAAGTATATATATGTATTATATATACATATTATATATATATAAAAATTTGATCTAATACTAGGGTGACCAGCACGCGTACGATTTTTTCCTCCGAGTTTCCTCGGTTATTCGAGTCGGACTTTGCGTTCTACGATTTGTCGATATTTAACAGATATTTAACGATGTTTAACAAAAAGAGTTATTGTTTGGCCGGGGCGAAGACGAAGGGCTTGAAAACTTCTCTCTCTCTCTCCCCCCATGTCTCTCTCTCACAATCTAAACCAAAGACAATACGTCGTATCGGAATTGATTTCCCGTTCGGCCCGTACGACTTCTCGTTGGCTTTTATCGGTGTCGATCGCCACTTTCAATTTCGAAGGATCCGAGCGGGTGGGAATTTCTCCTTCCTTTTTTTAAGCCGATTTTCTACGCGCGCTCGTAGTCTACGTGGCCTTCGTGCTCCCGGATACAACGATAGTCGGTGTTGGTCATTCTATTTTAGCTGTACCTATGTACATACCTTGTAACGTTAAGAGACGGCACGGCAGATGATTCAGTAGTCCAGTGAGTTTGGGATAAGGGAGTCGCGGACATTTCCAAATAGAGGACTCTCGTCGGATAAATGTGCCCGTAATTATGAAAGTGGTCTAAGTCAAAATTAAAAAAAAAAAAAAAAAATGAGTTTATCAGTTATTTCACGCCATATTATTACAAACGAAATTAATTCAATGTAATTTCGAAAGAAAAAATATATGACTTAGACCACTTTCATAATTATGGGCACAAATGATCTACGTACTATTTAACGCGATATACGTACCGCGACATGCACCTAATGAATTTCCCTTCCGGCCGCAAGGTTTCACTCGATTTGGGGAATTGCGTTAAGAACGAAAGAAAAAGATGAAAAAATAGAGGAAAAATCCTAAACGACGTATAAATATTTTTCCTCGAGCGGAGATTTATTTTAACGTCCTTGGGGAGTTGGAAGATCCACTCGATGTTGATGTATCCTTCGTTCTTATACGTGCGACCGAGGAGATTATTCTAGTTGGAGCCGCGACTCGACGATCTCGCCGAGAGAAATATTCCTAATAAGTGTAAAATATGAGGAGAAGTAGCGATAATTGGTACCGCGTTGCGATAGGAATGGCGGGAGCAAGTGCACGGCGCATTACGGGGATTCCTTTGGAATTGTACAGGGTCCATCGAGCGTGTCTCAAGGCTATGAGATATTTTTTTTTTTTTTTCCGCGGGGTTTATCATTTATCTACGACCGAGAGACCTACATTTAGGGAACCGAGTAACCGTGAGATTTCCCGAGGATCTGCACCTTGTTGAATTAGCACGTCACGAGGGTGGGAAAGGCGATTCATTGTTGTTTTTCTGCACCAGGCATTCTTCCATGTCGCACGTGGGAATGTAAAAGAGGCTGTCCTCCGTTTTCCCATTTTCTACGGTCCTCTGCTCGGTGGAGCCGAGGAAAACCGAAGAAAACGACTAGGAAATCCCGCCTCCGCGTTCTAGGAGATAAGGACCCTTTCGGCCCACTCGTGTGCCGCGACTCTAACGAACAATAATGTACACCAAGGGTGCTTTTTATTATCCTTTGACAATCGGGACTTCATTGAATTTCTATTAGACTCGGTATCTTAATATAATTGGTCCTGCTTTCATATTTTTCATGGGGAGGAAGGGTGATGTCTGCGATCGTTTATCTGCATCAGGGAATTCTTGCTCCTGTACATGAGACTTGCCAAGTTGTTAGGGTACACCGTAAGCCACGTTAAATTAAGTAGGTCCGAGTTATTTCCTATTCCGGGGCGCAGTTACCGTTCCCAGTTGTGCATTGATAAAACCGATTGCTATTTAGCGGATCCCTGGGCGAGAGTAATAAAGAGAGTTTCCCTTTTAGACCGTTTTCAGTTACCCGTTCTCGGCGGCACTCCGATCCGATCCGACTTCAAAGACCGGTGCCTTTGACACGGTCTCTTTTAACACGCGCCAGTTTTTTTTTGTTTTTTTTTTTTCGGCGTCGCTCGTTTTCGTATTAGGAGGCACGGCACCGAATGGTCGTCCTTCCTCGACGATCTGGATCGTTCGAAAGCCAGAAATATCGGCGATGCAGGTGCATGCGACTTGCCGAATATTTTAATGCCCAATAGTATTTCACGGCGCCGATGCACAGTAGGTCGAACATCGAAGAGGCTACCCAAAAATCCGTCTTGAATGCTGTTTTCATTAAGGCGATGCGAAAGTGGCGTAGAAAAAGGCCTCGTTTATGAAGCTTTTCTCTCGACTGGGTGTACCGAAGCGTCTGGAACTTTGCAACATAAATATGGAGGCTTTAAGGGAGATCCTGACACCCATGAAATTTCAATTTCTTTTTTTTTTTAATTTCTTTATAGGTAGTCTTAACATTTTTTAATACAAAGTTTAATTTCATCAGTGTCAGGACCTTCCTTATGGCTTCTATATTTACGTTGTGAAGTTTGAAAGGATTTGGTACACCTAGTTTCGAGAAGTCTCATGAATGATTGAACCCTCCGATGCCACTTTCACATTAACCTTAACTGCTCAATCGTTGACATTTGATATGTCGAAAGGACAAGGATAAGTACTTAAACGTGAAATGTGTCACTTTCAAATAGCGCCCCGTTCTAATTCTTTAATAGGTATATTAAAATTAATTTTCATTAATAAATGGTGTGGTGCAAATATAAAATCTCCCTTTATAGGTTAACTTTACTGATCCTTTTTGCGTAGGAATTATCAAAGGTTCTGCGAGTCAATAATACTAATTGCAATATCGGTGTCCTCTCTCTTGTTTCGATTCCACTGTGCAACAGTAGGCTTCCTGGCTACACGAGAACTCAAGCATATTTGACGTATCGTAGTCTGTAATCGTAAGTCGATATCGAGCATATTGTATACAAGAATTAAAAAGTATTTAAATAAAAGCTTATTTATTGCCAAGTTTTCATCGTCCTTTCGAGCTCGCGTCACTTGATTGCGCGGATCAATGGGGAACACGTGTTTTAAAAAATTACAGTGGTTATATTGAATTCATTAAATAACAATATACAGGTATTTGGACAAACAAGTAACGATTGTACATTAAATATGATAAATAACACTGTGTGTCCAAAGAGTAGTTTTAACACACACTCTCTGAAGGAAGTAAGTACGCGGAGGGAACGAGCAATGATGGAAACGGTTGCTTTTAGATAACTACGTCCCAAAGAGATTGCCGCACCTAATCGAGGACCTTATAAAATACTTTGTACCAACAATAATGGATATACAACCCCTTCGGCGTTGATCTATCTTTTAAGTACATTGTTGCTGTAGTGTCGCTAAACTTAACATAAAACAACTTAACTTTAAAAGCTCTTCTAAATGCAGCAAGATTTAGTATTATCAAAGTGCATGAGATCTGATGAAAAATAAAGAAATAGTAACTTTAGTAATAAATTATGGTAATAGACATGTAGATATAATAACGTATATACGAGATTCGGTGTTCACCTCAGGTTGTCTCAGATCTCAAGTTCTTGCGACCCATGCTTAATTGCGGGAATGTACTCTTATTTGGCGGAGGGTTTAATTTCGATGCAAGGTACACAAATGCTTCGTACAAACTAGCCCTCTCCATCGCATTTACTTCGTAAAGACGTAACTTTTCTCGTAAGCACCAATTAGCGGCTTTGCTCGAAGTATTCTCAAAATTGTTAGTTTCCACATCCGTATGTGTTCTGTTGCCGATGACAATTATTGTTATTTCTTTTTTGTCTTTGTTTTTATCGATATCCTTTTTCAGGGGAAAAAGAACATCAAGAGATTCGGGTTTGGCAGTGTCATAGACCAAAACGTATCCATCAGCGAAACCTAGATAGTGTCGAGCTAGCTGCGGATTGTTGGCATTGTTCTGCAAAGGTTCCAATCCAGCGGTGTCATAGAATCTTACCTTTTCCTTCGTGCCTCGATCTGTTTCTATTATGGCAACGTAAATGTCCTCTATGGTAGGATGTATTTCCTGATTGTCGGAAGTGTCATAAAAAAAAGAAACAACGTAGGTAAGGTTAGGTTCGGTCTTTTGGAAAATAAGTTCGTTAAAATTCCAGTTGATGACAACATTTGTTAGCGGAATGTGAAAATGGAATCAATTAGCCAATTTTTTCAGAACTTACGGTGTTGATGCTAACATTGCCATAAATGAGCTGTTCCAAGAGAGTGGTTTTACCGACACCCTTCATTCCACACACCACCACTCTAGTTGTTTTCCCCATATTTGGAATCCGTTTGTCAGTCGAGAGAAACAATCTCCACGGCTAAGAAAAACGTTCAACGTTCCTTTGCATTTCTTCACCTTTTTGTCATGATGAGGATGGGGATTTCCATTTAATTTCAGTGCAGATCAGCCTAGAACACATTCATGCATACATGATCTTTGACAACTTTGACTTGCATTGACTGAACGCAGTAGAGAACAGAGATGAGTTGGGAGATTGCTCACGGGCAGGATCGTGCGATCGCATCCTGTGCTGCTCTCTGGTTTCGTACGTTAGCTTTTACCGTTTTTTGTCGCCAAGGGCGGCGCAACGAATTTCTGATAGGAGCTCGCGCACTCGCGATGGCGGTACCATCTATCAGTCGCCGTTTGTGGCTCACGTACTCGTGATGGTAATACCATGCGGCATGATTTTTATATTTCCCTACTAGCGTTATCGAGCGTTTTTCGACAGTTATCGAACATTTTCGAGCGTTTCTCATTCATTTTCAGAGCGTTTTCGAGCGTTTTCACGCATTTTCAGAGCGTTTTCGAGTGTTATCGAGTGATATTCTAGTGTTTTCAATCCTTATCGAGCTTCACCCGTTTTTCGAGCGTTTTTCGACCGGTTTTGAACGTTTTCGAGCGTTCCTCGATCATTTGTAGAGCGGTTTCGAGCGTTTTGGAGCGTTATCAAGCGTTTTCGAGCGTTATCGAGCATTTGTCAAGCGTTTTCGAGCGTTTTTCAAATGTTTCCGAGCCTTATCGCAGGCTGTACAGTGCCGTTGAGTGTTGTTAAGTGCAGTAGAGTTGCGTAGAGTCCCGTAGAGTCCCGCAGAGTCCCGTAGAGTCCCGTAGAGTCCCGTAGAGTCCCGTAGTGTCCCGTAGAGTCCCGTAGTGTGCCCGTAGAGTCCCGTAGAGTCCCGTA